>NC_092413.1:138538712-138838712 GCF_040894005.1 Engystomops pustulosus | reverse complement strand
GTGAAGAATCAACAATAAGTGGGACTTAATTATTAAGTGAAACTACATTTATTGGATATTTTAAACTTTTGTAAAAAATTATAAACTGAAAAGTGGGGAGTGCAATATTATCCACCCCCCTTAAGTTAATACTTTGTAACGCCACCTTTTATTGTGATTACAGCTGCAAATTGCTGCCACCACCATGTGCGACAGTAAGGATGGTGTGCTCGGGGTGATGAGCTGTGGATCTTAGAGTTTTTGTTTATCACTCCTTAAGGCTTCTTTTTGGCCTCATTTAGTCTTGGGTCCTACTGACCCCTTACACTTGTAGGTGTATTTTCACATTTTTCACGCACGTGTAGTGGTTTAATTTTTTTCAAGGTATTATACCTTACTATTCATTCTTGTATTCACTGGGCGCCATTGTTTTCTACATTATCTATATGGTTACAAGGCACTTCACACGCATTTCAATACATGTGTCGGGTTCTTTATTTGCATTTGTTTACAAATATAACTATATACATTTTCTTGGTACACACTCCGGCATGTCCCTTTTACGCACCAAGTGCACCTAGATATGCTTTTTGGGGCCGGGGTTAATATTTTATTTTTGTCCTCCATCATGTAGCCTGGTCCATTGTTACCCGCTCTGGGAGCCCTCCTGATTCATGTTCTTGAATTGTATCTGATCATCTCTTCCCCCCAGCAAAATGGAATACAGCTATCCAGCAGGATTCGATATCTGAAGGAAGCGACTACGAAATTGGAACACTTTGGACTGATATATGTTCCCTCTTAGTATCTTCTCTTTCCTTTCTGCAATTGTATGCATTTCTGTCAGATCTCTTAGGTTTACTTCAATACATAGACGGATATATTTTTTGATCTCCGTGTCCTGAATGGGCCCTGTGTATAGGATATAGCATAGTGGGTATTCATCATATCTATGAATAAGACCATAAAAGATGTACCTTATGACTCGCTTCCCGGATGTTAATTCCATAGCAGTACCTTCTAGAAATTGCATGGTATTTGCATATATTATATGTAACTACATTATATGTACAATGTTGTATGCACAACTGTATTTATTGTTTTAGTCCATTAGAGGTGACTTTTTGATAGCTTCTTTACTCATAGGCACATCCCCTATGGGCGATCTTGTAGCACTTTAAATTAGGAGACACATACATTTTGTGCATTTACTATATGTCCCATAGGTCATTGTTCACTTCGCTGACAGGTTACTCCACTTCATGGAGTTCACTTGTGCAGCGCTTATGTATAATTTTGCGCTTCTTCTCTGTGCCTTGTGACTGCATTACGAGCTGCGCCAAAAAATCTTTTGTCCTCGGCCGAGGATGCGCGTGCGCCAAATTTTCTAGCCGACTGCGACACTTTTTCTCTTCACTTCCGTTTTTGCCGGCACGTCACTTCCAGTTACGAACGCACCGGTATCTCATTATTCTAGGCCAGAGTGCAGCGCATAAAAGGTGAGCTATCCACTCTAGAGGCTTCATAAACAGCGACGCGTGGGGAGCCTACCACCCCTACCATTGTTCTGTGTATGGCAGTGATGGCGAACCTATGACACGCGTGTCAGTACTGACACGCGTAGTCATTTTTGCTGACACGCGGCCGCCCAGCGCCCGCTGTCCGCCCCCCTCCCTGTGTAATGTGCTACCCCTATGTTAATGTCCCGCCCCCGTCCTTGTGTTTCTGTCCCTGTGCAATGTGCTCCCCCTGTGTTAATGTCCCTGTGTAATGTGCTGCTCCTGTGGTAATGTCCCGCCCCCGTCCCTGTGTTTCTGCCCCCTGCTTACCTTTCCGGCGCCGCGTTGGTCCGCCCACCTTCTGCAACTCCTCCGGCTCCTCCAGGCTGCAATGCGCGCTGCTCGTCACGTGACTGAGGCGACCTGACGTCAGTCACATGACCCGAGGCGCGCGGTGCAACCTGGAGGAGCCGAGCCGCCTGCAGTAAAGCTACAGGGAAGAAGACATCACTGGGTAAGTATGTAAGTTTATTATTATATTATATTTAAAGGGAGGGCGCTAGGGGTATTTTAGTAGTAAAGGGAGGGTGCTAGGGGTAATTTAGTAGTAAAGGGAGGCCGCTAGGGGTATTTTAGTAGTAAAGGGAGGCCGCTAGGGGTATTTTAGTAGTAAAGGGAGGCCGCTAGGGGTATTTTAGTAGTAAAGGGAGGCCGCTAGGGGTATTTTAGTAGTAAAGGGAGGCCGCTAGGGGTATTTTAGTAGTAAAGGGAGGCCGCTAGGGGTATTTTAGTAGTAAAGGGAGGCCGCTAGGGGTATTTTAGTAGTAAAGGGAGGCCGCTAGGGGTATTTTAGTAGTAAAGGGAGGCCGCTAGGGGTATTTTAGTAGTAAAGGGAGGCCGCTAGGGGTATTTTAGTAGTAAAGGGAGGCCGCTAGGAATATTTTAGTAGTAAAGGGAGGCCGCTAGGGGTATTTTAGTAGTAAAGGGAGGCCACTAGGGGTATTTTAGTAGTAAAGGGAGGCCGCTAGGGGTATTTTAATAGTAAAGGGAGGCCGCTAGGGGTATTTTAGTAGTAAAGGGAGGCCGCTAGGGGTATTTTAGTAGTAAAGGGAGGCCGCTAGGGGTATTTTAGTAGTAAAGGGAGGCCGCTAGGGGTATTTTAGTAGTAAAGGGAGGCCGCTAGGGGTATTTTAGTAGTAAAGGGAGGCCGCTGCTGGACATGTTATTAATAAGGGGAGGCCGCTGCTGGACATGTTATTACAAAATTAGGTTTTTCCTAAAGGTGACACAGCACCTGAGTTATGCTCGTTTTTTTGGCAAATTTTGACACACCTAGCTCAAAAGGTTGCCCATCACTGGTGTATGGTGTGCATTGTGGCTTAGGTTTGTGGATGGGAACACCTGGGCATTTGCCAGGCCCAGGTCTACCCGGTTTTGTCTATACTTCATTATTATATGGCACTTGCACTTTCTATATGTGCATTCATGTGTTATGCTTTATAGGTTTGCAAGTATTTGATCGTTTTTTGGCAGGTGATATTAAATGGTTCGTACCTTTACATATATGCTATTTGGATGTACATATTTTTTGCATTGTTTGCACCTTTTTGCCTATCCTAGCCACAGAAACGTATTGCTATTTAGGTATTGTATACTTTGGCACTTTTTCATCTTATCCAATCGTCCATACACTTGTGGTAAGGGGTGGTGGATGGAGTAGGGTGATGCACCCATTCCGGCCTGTGTCCTTTTTTGATATTTTTAATTGATTTTAAACAAGCAGTTGTGTATTTCATGAATTATTTAATAAAGATTGAATTGTATTGAAAATCAGTTTTGGGTCCGGAATAGCACGCTTCTTTTCTTCTTAGTGTATATTGTCTCTTGTGCGGACCAGTCTATACTCCAGCTGTGCACGCCCCATTCCGTTCTTTGAGGTGGATTATATTTATCATCATCAGTCATTTAAGACAACTTTGGATCATTCAGAGATCCTCACTAGAGATGAGCGAACATACTCGTCCGAGCTTGATGCTCGTTCGAGCATTAGCGTACTCGAAACTGCTCGTTGCTCGGACGAGTATTTCGCCAGCTCGAGAAAATGGCATCTCCCGCCGTTTTGCTTTTTGGCGGCCAGAAACAGAGCCAATCACAAGCCAGGAGACTCTGCACTCCACCCAGCATGACGTGGTACCCTTACACGTTGATAGCAGTGGTTGGCTGGCCAGATCAGGTGACCCTGGAATAGACTAGCCCCTGCCCGCGCTGCTCGCGTCATTCTCTGTCTGGATGCCGCTAGGGAGAGAGCTGCTGCTGGTCAGGGAAAGCGTTAGGGTGTTCTATTAGAATAGTGTTAGGCAGGAGTGATTCTACAAGAACCCAACAGTCCTTCTTAGGGCTACAATAACGTTTTATTTTCCTTTTTTTTTGGTTTGCTTGTGGCTGGGCTTGCTGGCATTAGTAGTGCAGCTAGTACCATATTGTGAGGAATTTGCAGGGAGACTTGTGTTTAGCCCTTAGTGACACACATATCCACCTCAAACACCGAAGTGGGACAATTTATTAGGGGTTTGATTTGAATTACGCCGAGTCTGCTGATTTATTTTTTTTTACGTTTATTTCTTTTTAGAACTCACAGTAATCTGCCAAAGCAGTGTGCTTTGAGTGTGGGCTAGAAAATAGCCATAGGAGAGCCCCAACGGCTTATTTAGGCCTACAATAGCGTTATATTTTCCTTTTTTTTTGGTTTGCTTGTGGCTGGGCTTGCTGGCATTAGTAGTGCAGCTAGTACCATATTGTGAGGAATTTGCAGGGAGACTTGTGTCTAGCTCTTAGTGACATACATATCCACCTCAAACACCGAAGTGGGACAATTTATTAGGGGTTTGATTTGAATTACGCCGAGTCTGCTGATTTATTTTTTTTTACGTTTATTTCTTTTTAGAACTCACAGTAATCTGCCAAAGCAGTGTGCTTTGAGTGTGGGCTAGAAAATAGCCATAGGAGAACCCCAACGGCTTATTTAGGCTTACAATAGCGTTATATTTTCCTTTTTTTTTTTGGTTTGCTTGTGGCTGGGCTTGCTGGCATTAGTAGTGCAGCTAGTACCATATTGTGAGGAATTTGCAGGGAGACTTGCGACCGTTGTGTTTAGCTCTTAGTGACACACATATCCACCTCAAACACCGAAGTGGGACAATTTATTAGGGGTTTGATTTGAATTAGGCACAGTCTGCTGATTTATTTATTTTGTACGTTTATTTCTCTTATAACTCAAAGTCATCTGGCACAGCACAAAATCCAGTTGTGTGCTGTCAGTGTAGGTTAGAAACTAGCCATAGCAATAGGATAGCATTGTTTTGTTTAAAAAAAAAACACAAAAAACACAAAAAACTAAAAATTTTAAGTTTACACTTTAATTTTGAAAATGTTTAACCCGAGGGCTAGGGGTAGAGGACGAGGGCGTGGACGTGGGCGTCCAACTACTGCAGGGGTCAGAGGCCGTGGTCCTGGGCGGGGTGAGACACCACCTGCTGATGAGGGAGCAGGGGAACGCCGCAGAGCTACACTCCCTAGGTTCATCATGTCTCAAGTTACTGGGACACGTGGTAGAGAACTGTTGAGGCCAGAACAGTGCGAAGAGGTGATGTCGTGGATTGCGGACAATGCTTCTAGCCATTTGTCCACCAGTCAGTCTTCCATGCAGTCCGCCCATGTCACCGAAATCAGCACTCCTCCAGCTCCTCCACCTCAGCCTCCTTCCCCCCAGTCTGCCCCATCACAGCAAAATTGGGCATTTGAACCGGCATACTCTGAGGAACTGTTTTCTGGACCCTTCCCACAGTCACAAACCACTTGTCCGGTTGCTGCTGAGCAATTTTCCGATGCCCAGGTTTTCCACTGGTCGCAGTCTGTGGGTGATGATGACCTTCTTGACGTAGTGGAAGAAGTGTGTAAAGAGGTGTCGGACGATGAGGAGACACGGTTGTCAGACAGTGGTGATGTTGTTGTCAGGGCAGGAAGTCCGAGGGGGGAGCAGACTGAGGGATCGAAGGATGATGAGGTGACAGACCCAAGCTATGTTGATAGGCCGGGTGAACACAGTGCTTCTGAGACGGAGGCAAGTCCTATAGCAGAACAGGTTGGAAGAGGCAGTGGTGGGGCCAGACGGAGAGGCAGGGCCAGAGCTGGTGCATCAGCGCCAAATGTTGCCCGTAGTCAAGCTCCCGTGGCGAGGGCTAGATTTTCAGAAGTCTGGAGGTTCTTTAAAGAAACACTGGATGACCGACGGACTGTGGTGTGCAATCTTTGCCAAATGAGGATCAGCAGGGGTTCCACCACTACTAGCTTAACTACCACCAGTATGCGCAGGCATATGAATGCTAAACACCCCACTCAATGGCACCAAGCCCGTTCACCTCCGGCCGGGCACACCACTGCTCCTTCCCCTGTGTCATCTGCTAGTCAGCCCCCTGCCCAGGACCACGGCCCAAACACCTCCCGTGCGAAAACCCCATCTTCGCCTCCACGATCCTCCACAGCATCCACCAGCGTTCAGATCTCCATACCCCAGACGCTGGAGCACAAAAGGAAGTATAGCGCAACCCACCCACACGCCCAAGCCCTCAACGTCCACATCTCCAAGTTTCTTAGCCTGGAGATGCTGCCCTATAGGCTAGTAGAGACCGAGGCCTTTCAAAACCTCATGGCGGCGGCCGCCCCTCGGTATTCGGTCCCCAGCCGCCACTACTTTTCCCGATGTGCCGTCCCAGCCCTGCACAAGCACGTGTCAGAGAACATCATCCGTGCCCTGACCAACGCCGTTTCTGACAAGGTCCACCTGACCACGGACACGTGGACGAGTGCTGCCGAACAGGGCTACTATATATCGCTGACGGCACATTGGGTTAACTTGGTGGAGGCTGGGACCGAGTCTGACCCTGGGGCTGCTCATATACTGCCCGACGCCGAGGATTGCAGGGCCTACCTCGGTCCAGGTCTCAAAGGCCTACTATGCCTCCTCCTCCTCCCACTCCTCCTCCACCTCCTCCTCCAAATTACCATCCGTGGGCATGGCGCCATCAGTCGGTAGCTCTAGGCACAGCAGCAGTGCCGTCGCTAAGCGACAGCAGGCGGTGCTCAAACTGCTGAGCCTAGGCGATAAAAGGCACACCGCCCAAGAGCTATTACAGGGCATCACGGCGCAGACTGATCTGTGGCTAGCACCGCTGAACCTGAAGCCAGGCATGGTTGTGTGTGACAACGGCCGTAACCTGGTGGCGGCTCTGCAACTCGGCAGACTGACACATGTGCCATGCCTGGCCCATGTGTTAAATCTCATAGTTCAGCGTTTCCTCAAGACATACCCCAATCTGTCTGATTTGCTCACGAAGGTGCGCCGCATCTGTGCGCATTTCAGGAAGTCCAACACAGATGCTGCTACTCCCAGGGCAGCGCAGCGCCGCCTCCAACTGCCCGCTCACCGACTGTTGTGCGACGTGCCCACGAGGTGGAATTCAACATTAACCATGTTATCCAGAGTTTACCAGCAGCGCAGAGCGATTGTAGACTGCCAGATGTCAACTTCCACCAGAACTGGTAGTCAGGTCAGTCAGCTTCCTCAAGTCTACAATGAGGAGTGGACGTGGATGTCTGATATCTGTCAGGTGCTGAGTAACTTTGAGGAGTCAACACAGATGGTCATTGGTGATGCCGCCATCATCAGCCTCACCATCCCGCTGCTTGGCCTGTTGAAAAACTCTCTGGTCAGCATGAAGTCGGAAGCTTTGCGCTCGTCACAAGAGACGGGGGAAGAAGATTCCCTTGTTGATAGCCCTTAGGTCTGTTTCTCAGCGCATATCGGAGGAGGTGGAGGAGGATGAGGAGGAGAATGTTGGCGAGACAGAAGAGGGGACCATTGTTCAGTCCTTCACTGTTCAGCATGTATGGGCAGAAGAAGAGGAGTTGGAGGAGTTGGAGGAGGAGGAAATGGGCAGTCAGGCCAGTGAGGGGAGTGAATTCTTGCGCGTTGGGACTCTGGCGCATATGGCAGATTTCATGCTAGGCTGCCTATCCCGTGACGCTCGCGTTCAAAGAATTTATTCCAGCACCAATTACTGGGTATTCACTCTCCTGGACCCACGGTACAAGCAAAATCTTTCCACTCTCATCCCTGGAGAGGAAAGGAGTGTGAGAATGCATGAATACCAGCAGGCCCTGGTTCACAAGCTGAAACAGTATTTCCCTTCTGACAGCGCTTCTGGGCGTACTTCTGCGGGACAAGTAGCGAGGGAGAGTAGGCGAGCAGGTAGCTTTTCCAGCACTGGCAGGGGTACGCTTTACAAGGCCTTTGCCAGTTTTATGTCACCCCAGCAAGACACTGTCACCTGTCCCCAGTCTCGGCAGAGTAGGGCTGATCTTTACAGAAAGATGGTGAGGGAGTACGTAGCTGACCATACCATCGTCCTAAATGATCACACAGCTCCCTACAACTACTGGGTTTCAAAGCTGGACATGTGGCACGAACTGGCGCTGTACGCCTTGGAGGTTCCTGCCTGCCCTGCCGCTAGCGTGTTGTCCGAGCGGGTTTTCAGTGCAGCTGGTGGCATCATCACCGATAAGCTTACACGCCTGTCGATTGACAGCGCTGACAGGCTGACGCTTATCACGATGAATAATGCCTGGATTTCTCTGGATTTTCATTCTCCACCAGGTGAAAGAAGCTCAACCTGAATAATGTATGCACTCCTCCTCCTCATTGTCCTCCTTCTCCTCCTCTTTGTACACTAAAGCAGAGGAAACTGGCTATTTTTTGCCAGGGCCAACTGGCTCTAGCTATAGTACTCTATGTATTTAATTTTTCTGGAGGGCCACCTAGCCGGTCCTCTGTTTTAATCAATTTTTGGGAGTGCCACATACAGGCACTCAATCTATTTAATTTTTCTGGAGGACCACCTACCTGCTCCTCTGGTTTGAAAACTTTTTTGGACTGCCACATACAGGCACTCAATTTATTTAATTTTTCTGGAGGACCACCTACCTGCTCCTCTGGTTTGAAAACTTTTTTGGACTGCCACATACAGGCACTATCCAAATTAAATTGTCTCCATAGCAGCCTCCACATGTTGTCTTTTTAGCTGGCTCCACACGTTGTCTCCATTGCTACCTCCACACATCATCGCCATAGCTGCCTCCAAAAGTCGTCCATATAGCTGCCTCCATACATGGTCTCCTTATCAAACGAACTGTGTCAGGCAGAATTTTGGGTTGTTTTCATGGATTCCACATCAAACTTGTTAACTTTGTCGCCACCCTGCTGTGTAATCCACAAAATATACTGGCAAACTTTTATCATTTACCGATATTATTTCAGCGCTTCTTGCGCATCTGTTTACATTCCCCTCACGCGCCATAACCCAAACTTATAAGAACGCTACTACACTTGATCTTATACAAAAGGTTCTTAGAAGTGCTGTTTGGGGAGTAGCCTAGAGACAGGGGCTTGGATTGGCGAAAGCTCGCCTGGCAGCGGAGCGCCAGCTCCATCTCAAGATCCAACTAACAAAGTTTTAACTGCAGTACCTTTAATCTACTACTAGTTCACTGACTCCATACATGGTCCCCTTATCAAACGAGCTGTGTCAGGCAGAATTTTGGGTTGTTTTCATGGCTTCCACATCAAACTTGTTAACTTTGTTGCCACCCTGCTGTGTAATCCACAAAATATACTGGCAAACTTTTATCATTTACAGATATTATTTCAGCGCTTCTTGCGCATCTGTTTACATTCCCCTCACCCGCCATAACCCAAACTTATAAGAATGCTACTACACTTGATCTTATACAAAAGGTTCTTAGAAGTGCTGTTTGGGGAGTAGCCGAGAGACAGGGGCTTGGATAGGCGAAAGCTGTGTCAGGCAGAATTTTCAGGTGTTTCACCAGATACATAGTGGAACTCGGCCCATCTGTCGCCACCATGCTGGAGACCTGAAGTTGCAATCATAGCAGCGCAATATGGATGCCCCATACTGTCGCTCTTAATCATGGAACCATTTCCGTAAAAACAATTAAAAATAGAACCACTATGCTATTCCATTATTCCTAGGTGAAATATTCAAACGACCCGGCCTGCTTTGAAAATTATAATTTTTTCAAAGTAAACGCTTCTGGCCCCCAGGCCCATTTTGGGTGGGGAGTAGCCGAGAGACAGGGGCTTGGACAGGCGAAAGCTCGCCTGGCAGTGGACCGCCAGCTCCATCCCAAGATTAGGCAGCCTCAGAGGTATCCATGCATGCTGCCCCTGCTTTTTCCTGTCCATTTTGCCTCCACAATCCTCCACAGCGTCCACCAATGTCTCATTTCAACTCTCTTTACCCCAGACGCTGGAGCACGAGAGGATATGCAGCACATCATCCCCTTATCAAACGAGCTGTGTCAGGCAGAATTTTCAGGTGTTTCACCAGATACATAGTGGAACTCGGTCTATCTGTCGCCGCCATGCTGGAGACCTGAAGTTGCAATCATAGCAGCGCTATATGAATGCCCCATACTGTCGCTCTTAATCATGGAAGTCGTCTCCATGGCTGCCTCCACATGTCGTCCCCTTATCAAAAGAGCTGTGTCAGGCTCATTTTTCGGGTGTTTCACCAGATACGTTATGGAACTTGGTCACTATGTCGCCACCATGCTGTTTTATCGACTAAATATACCGTCAACCTTTTGTTCACATAGGAAATCATTTCACCTCCTTTGGTGAAACCTGAGTCCATTTAGGGTATGTCGCCATGACACTCTCTAGCCTGCCACTGCTGCCGCTGCCTCTGCATGCCGTCCCCTATAGTGTCAGGGTCAATTATTGTATGTTTTAGATGCTATCTAGCCTCATTCGGTCACTCTGTCATGGCCATGCTGTTGCCCATAATTTTTGCATAATGGTGCGATTAAGCAGCCTCAGAGGCATCCATGCATGCTGCCCCTGCTGTTTCCTGTCCATTTCCGTGATGTTTCCATCCTTTTCTGAGGTTTCCAGGTGTTTGGCCAAGCTTCCCCGTGCAGAGCCTTGGTCCCCTTGAAAAATGCTCGAGTCTCCCATTGACTTCAATGGGGCTCGTTATTCGAGACGAGCACTCGAGCATCGGGAAAAGTTCGTCTCGAATAACGAGTACCCGTGCATTTTAGTGCTCGCTCATCTCTAATCCTCACCGAACTTCTAGAGTGAGTTTTCTGCACTAAAAATAGAATAATATTGTATGCCCCACATTACAGTTTATTATTTTTTTTACATAAATTTAAAAAATCCAATAAATTTCATTCTACTTCACAATTGTCTACCACTTGCCCTTACTTTCCAAAGGCACTGTATATACATCAGCGTATGGAGCACAACCATATGCAGTAAGTATGCAACATATATTTTAAATGTTCTCAATTAAAGGAAAAGGCAAGGCAAAAGTTTGATATATGTGCCCCATAGACTTCTATGGGGCGTATAGAAAAGGGAATAAAATAGGACATGCACAGTACGGTGGACAATATGGCCAAATATGGCTACCTTCATTAAAACGGTATGGTACAGGTAACATACAGCCTTATACTGAGATCATTTTCAGAGTTGCCTTATGACCAATACTGCTCGACTGTGCCTTGAAAGGAAAGTGGAATATGTGGCTTTTCGGAACTAAGCAGTAAAGGTGGTACTAGCTGACACCTGGGACTTGCTGCGGCAGGGTACCACCAAGTCGTTCCACAGGTGCGATTAGCCACCGGTGGTGGAGGTTGAGGGACCTTAGCAGGAGGCTGTCTCGTGGTCAGGTCCAGGCACAAGGTCAAGGCAGGCGGCAGAGATGCAAGTCCGATACGGGGTCACCAACGGGACGTCCAGGCAGATGGCAACGGGAACACAGGCACACAGGACAGAATGCAGGAGACACAGGAACACAGGAGACAGAGGAACGCAGGATAATCGCTAGGGAGCTTTTTCTAAGGCTGTGAGGCACAAAGATTCGGCAAGGGTCACCACCGCTGCAGTCAGGAGAGGTGAGTTCAGCTGTGTAGGGGCTCAGGGGGCACACAGAGGGAGACAGGCCTATGTATAAAAAGATCTTTGGAGAGCCTTGTACTGCACATTCAGTTATTTGTACATTGTAATGATCTCTCCCCTCAGCCTTCTTTTTTCTAAACTTAATAACCCCAAATTCTAAAATCTGTCATTGTATTGTAGTCCCCCCATTCCACTAATAATATTGGTTGCTCTCTTCTGCACCCTTTCCAGTTCTACTATGTCCTATATCTTAGTGAATCGCCACAGACAGCATTATACACGAAATAGCACTTTTAGTGCATTTTCTGACTTTTTAAGTAAATGTGCCCTTATATCTCTTAACTGCCTGCTCAATGTGAATGAGGAGTGTGTAGGAAAGGAGACTGAGACACAGGCTGGTGCATCAATAGCCAGGTAATGTGACATAAGTCAGGTTATTTTACCTTCCCAAAGGATGCCAAGGAGCGGGAAGGAAATAAGAGTGATTCCTAAACTTAATTGGATAAAATCTGGAATTACTAAAACTAGACAAACATCAAAAAGTAATAATTGGTAACTCTGGTGAGCCAGAGGTTATAGAGGAAATATATTGGGGAATTGCCAATCCTAGATTGATTGAAATTTTTGAAGTGGTTCAGAAAACAGGTGAGACAGTAGAGGATTTAGCAGAGCAGGACGGTTTGGTATCGGCTAATTTAGTTCTCTTGAGAGATGGGGGCTCATTTACTAAAGGTCCGCGGAGCACACACACGTCGTATATTCCGACAATTTCTGATTTGCACCGC
This sequence comes from Engystomops pustulosus, assembly GCF_040894005.1. NCBI lineage: Eukaryota > Metazoa > Chordata > Amphibia > Anura > Leptodactylidae > Engystomops > Engystomops pustulosus. The sequence continues at coordinate 138,826,410 of NC_092413.1, read as the reverse complement.
ATTTAAAAGGGGGTTGTGCCGCACACAATCGGATTTTGGTGCAATCGCGGAAGCTTTAATACAATACAAATCGGGAAGTGGGCCGTTGGACGATCAGATGGATTTGGACAAACCGCTGAATTTAACTTAAAAATTGTGTTGCAAGCCATGCACTTACATACATTGGGAGGAAGAGGGGGATCTCCGGTGGACCTGATCGGGGAAGCGACACATTCAGCAAGTTGGACTCACAATCTTCTTGAATCGCGTCACAGTGCATTGTCTTCGGACACTTTCCGGATCTCCTCCAGACCGGGTAAGTAAATGTGCCCCATGGTCTTGCTAAAATTCACAAGAAACAATCTAATACTGTTGTGCAGGTTAAGTCTCTGGCGGTGGAGTCTAAGGGATTGAAAAAAAAGTTTTCAGGTATTGTGAAAAAGAACAGAATCCTTAGGGAGAAGTTGACAGACTTAGAAGACTGGTCTCTTCTGTCTTATGTTTGGATATAAGAATTTTTCAATGATATTGAAAACTTGGAAGGCTTTCTACAAAACTTTGCTAAGCTGACACAGCAAATCTGTGCAAAATTTAATGGGGCGTTTAAAGGGGCATTTAACAAGTAATTGATATTGTTTAAATAATAAAGTTATACAAATTTCCAATATACTTTCTGTATCAATTCCTCATGGTTTATTAGATATCTGCTTGCTGTCATTCTATAGAAAGCTTCTATGTTTATTTCCAGTGGATAAAAATCTGACCATGGTCACACAGGTTTACAGCTCATTATAGCACACAGCTCTGATTACCCTCCGTGATACTAATGAGCTGTTCACCTGTGTGACCATGGTCAGATTTCTGTCTACTGGTCGTAAACATAAAAACTTCCTATAGAATGCAAACATGCAGAGATCTAGAAAACCGTGAGTAGTTGATATAGACAGTACATTGGAAAATTGTATTATTTGTCATCAAACAAACAAGAACATTAATATCCCAAAGTGGCAATACCCTTCCCTAAAGAAGGGGAAAAGTGAGGGAATCAAGGATGAAATTCCCTTTATTGTATCCAGTGAATATCAGGAATGTCTTTCAAGACCAAGCTTGTTTTTTTTTTTAATGTTGAGGACACTGCAAAATTTTGGTGGATCACTAAATGTAGACTGAGGGTGGATGTCCTGAAATGTATTTATAATGTTATGGGGCTTGAGGGGAAGAGGTACTGTGACACACAGGAGTAAGGAGATCTGTGTAGTATAGACAGGTCAGTTAGTGGGGTGGAAAGTCAATTCAGCTGTGTGTTGTTTTTATACACACTTTTTCCCTAGTTTCCGCTGGTATCCTCTTTCCTGTGGTTTATTCTTTTTAATAATATTCTTTATATATATTGTTAAATGACCACCGTTTTCTTACCTGTAACATTAGAGGCCTTACTGACAGCAAGAAACGCTGTATGTGGGGGATTATTAGTCTAAATGAGACCCATTTAATGCCTGAGACTATAGGATGGCTAGACAAAACATGGGCATTGATTAAGTTGCATACACATGGGTATGTATCTCGATTCTGTTGTATAGCATGGTTGATCTGGAAATTAAATTTTCCCTTCTAGATAAGGAAGGGAGACTTTCAGTTCCTTTTTTAAGAAAATTTGTCTCCATTCCCCCAACCTTTTCATTAGTCTCATAAGTTTCATTAGTCTTGGCTTTCCCTGCCAAGGATGTATCTCATATGTACTCACAGGGTGGCTCCTCTATGGCCAAGGACTTATGAGATATGTCCTTAATTCTAGGAGCCTGAAATCTCCCCTTCATATGATTCTAAATAAGTATTTCTAGGTTCAAGGGATCTGGAGATATGCACATTTAAAGTGACAATTTAGGGCAAGATTATATATATATATATATATATATATATATATATATATATATATATATATATATATACACAAGACTCACTGCTTTCACTTTAACAGATAACATTTCTTGATCCCTGTCACTTAGAATCGGAATCTTAGATTCAAATGAAAGATTTAGGTAGCTTAATTTTGGGGACCAATAACATTAATTAGTTTTCATGTTATTAACCATCTCCTCCGTAGAACAATCAGAGAGCACACTTGTTCTCTGATTGTCATATATTGATCAATTGTTTTTTTACATAAAGGAGGGAGAGGATGAACATTCAAACCTTTTGGCCTAACATGGCTAAATATTAACACTGTGACCCCGAACTTGTTCAGAAAGTTGCATGTAATATGAAAAACACACACACATTTCTAAATATAGTTTCTATTTCACACCATCACTCCATTATTTATACCTACAACATGGCATTCTTACCATAAATTCCTATGAACCACAGAAGGTTCTTTTATTGTGCTGCTAATACAATGGCGCATATATTACACCCATCTATTAGTGACCTGTGTTATCTCGTTAGCTTGGTTTTTGGATGTATAGTTTTTTATGTTGTTTACCAAGGGAGTTTCCAATAATATATCTGTGTAAAGCTCATTGCAATTTTTTTGCAAATATTGTTTGTCTCATCCTGTGGATGTAACATTCCCTTTGCTGCATATTTTGGTGAATATACACATGTGGGGTATGTATAAACTCCACACATGTTACTGTTTTTAGGAAAGTACATCTTATATAAGTAGTCTGGATTTGTTCTTATTTTAGTGGAAATTTTGAAGTTTATGTAATTTATGCATTTTATCACAGTTTGCTGCAAAGTTGCATGAAAGTGTTTGTGTGTTTAAATTTAAAAAATTTAAAAGGTCATAATTCTAGATGCTGGTCTAGGCTTTATATTTCTCTCTACTAAATGGTTTACCCCTTAATATACATATACATGTTTTGAATTCTTTCTATATAGTATCGCTTTTATAAGGTTCCATCTCTGGTTTTAGTAATTACTTGAAAGACTGCTCCGGGACAGGTTTTCCAATCAACCAAATATCCTATAAGGATATCTTGAAAACCAAGGAGGCAACATTAGCTACAGATGAGGAAGCAGTGCGCTTCGAAACGCATTTAACAAAGAAGGTTACAAACAAGCCACCTTGCGTGAATAAACAAGCTATCTAGTATCCGATATCAAACTCAATTGATTACTTGTTGGAGCAAACATTAAAGTTTTCATCTCCTTTGGGAAATACTTATCTAACTCTGAATAAGTGTGGAGACACATATACTATTAAATGAGTGGAACATTTTATTCTACAGTAAATCGGATCTTTCAGCTTACGATCCAGTATCCATTACTTATCTAACACACATTTGTGCATGATCCTCAGACACACAAACTCATCAAAGCGGAGGCACCTAGAAAGAATTACGTTCTGGACGCAGAGCTGAAGACAAGTTCAGAATCCACGTGTTCCGGACTTAAAGGCTGTCGGAAGCCACACAGTCTCCAGTGTTCCTGCAAGTCTCCAGTACCGCGAGTTTTCCGCATGCTAGCAGTACCATTTCCTTTTTTTTTGGCCACCTCCCTGATAGCACAACAATAGCATCAACAGAGGTATCGCCCGGACTATATAAGACTGGTAAATAGAACTATTGCTATAACTAAATAAGACTCTATTTTGGTGTGCCTTCCATCACACAGAAACTATCTATTTGAAATGGTGTATACACTATAAGGTGTTTGTTTAATCTTCTTTTAACCAGAAGTAGGGCCCTACTTTCTGGTGTGTAAGTCCTCCTGGATATTTGTTTTTGGACAATATTCAAACATAACAGGATGTCAAACTAAAGCTTATTGACCAGATCTTTATACATTCATGTGAATTGAATATAGTAGCCAAATTAGATTAGATTCAATTTATTTATCCCAAAAGGTAAATTGTTAAGCTGTAGTGTACATAAAAACACATATAATACACAATACAAAACAACAAAACATATTTTACATATTATAATAATAAAAATATAAATAATATAAACCCGTCAATAAAATACTCAGCCAACCCAATAAACACATCCAATCCAAAATATACTTCACCGTCTGTATTTTATATTATCCAATGAAATCTGTTACAACACCATCTTCTGATATAACGGATGACTTTTATTCCCCAAAATGCACTTGAATTTTGCTAGGATTCTTTTCTCAAATACTACTAAATAGTTATTTACTATATCAATGGGCTCACCACTAATCAGGGGACATCTCCGTTTTATTATTTTTTGTACATGGTATAACCACCATTTACTTGTGTTTTAACACAACCTATTTTCAGCACTCCAACTAACAAATGATTCAACCGTTCCACGAAATTCAACCTCATTATTCCGTATGATCTTTGCGACCACCACTGTGTTGTCACAAAATTTCTTAACATGACATGTGGGTGTACAGAAAGTAAAATCAGCGGTATACAAAATAGGAAACAGAACTGTGCCCTGCGGCACACCAACATTACTTAATATTATATCAGAAAAACAGAACCTGATTAAACTTGCTGTGGCCGACTTGTCAAGTAATCCCGTATCCATTCTACAAGGTTGCTACCAAATCTCATATTCTGCAATTTCTCACATAATAGTTTAGGGAAAACTATATCAAAAGCACATGAGAAATCAAAAAAGACCATTCAATGCAATGTTATTTATTTGGTACAAATCTTGTTTAGAAAATATGGTATGAGGTATGAATATTGGATCAATGTTTAAGAAATAGTATTTCACGCCCCAGTAGACTATTTTCTCCTCCTACCCTGACACCCTCATCCCAGAAGCTGGGGGTTCTGAGCATGCACAGTAGCTCCGGCTTCGGAGCAGTAGGGGTGCAGCCGCGGGCCGGCTGTTCTGTGCATGCGCAGAACGCCGGCTTCTCGGACGAAGGCTGTGCACCGAAGATGTCAGGGTAGGAGGAGAAAAGAGGCTACTGGGGCGTGGAGTAGCCGCGACGTGTAGCCTCATGTCCAGCTACTCCACGCCCCAGTAGCCACTATAGAAAATTTACATATTAGGGTATTAAAGTTTTTTTTAAATAGCGGGGACGTGAGGATTAGCTCTAAAAAGGGTTATCCTCACGTCCCATACATCCACCTACCACTACCTTTATAGGGTCTGTAGTTCCTTCTCCCTTGACGCAAAGTATTGTGTATTGGAAGTGCTGTGCAAGTCTATTCATTTTTTGTAGATAGTGCAAGTGAGTTTTGGAAGTGGTGAAGTTGTGGTCATAAGTTCTTTGAACCATGTTAATTTTCTGTGAAAGGGGCCTATTTTTAACAAATTTTGGAAATTAGCTTTGATTTGGGAGTACCAGATAAAGTTGGACTTGAGAAATTGTTGTTGGAAATAGTCAGAGTGGGAAGGAACCGTCTAGAAAGATGTTGCAGACATGCAGACTTGCAGATGCCTGGGGTAGGGGTCATTGTGTGGAAAGAGCAACCTCCAAGCCTAAAAGGAGTTTTTGAAGATGTCATCCAGATGCTAATCACCACTTGTGTAAGGGGATTTTTGTATTTCGCTGGGAGATCTTTGCAAATTAGAGTTTGGGTTAGAGATCTGCCTAGAATTTCCTCTTCAATGTGGACATAAGTTTTGGAGTTTTAATTATTATGCCAGTCCCGAAGCCTTGTCAATTGGTTAGCTTTGTAAAATTGTTTAAGATCGATTAAACCTAGTACTCCTTTCAGTCGTGGGCATGTCATGATTGAGTAGGCCAAAACATCCCGAAACATCTATGTCAGAAATTGGGTAAAATGGGGGTTGGTTCTGGCCTAATTCAGTGGATCTTTAATTATCTGACATTAAGACCGCAGAAGGTGAAAATTGGAAACACGGTGTCGGATGTGGTTGTGAGTAACATTGGAGCCCCACAGGGGACTGTTCTTGCCCCGTTTTTATTTACCATCTACACTGCAGACTTTCAAAAATATAGAAGTCAGTGTTTCTTGCAGAAGTATTCGGATGACACTGCGATAATAGGGTGCATAAAAGAGGGAGATTTGTCTGAATATTGGTCAACCATTGACTTGTTCTCAGAGTGGTGCGACACAAATGGCTTGGAATTGAATCTATCAAAGACCAAGGAAAAGGTAATCAGTTTCCGAAAAGAACGTGATACTGATGGTGAGCCTACAAAGATTAGGGGTGTCGCAGTAGAACGCGTCACCAACTATAAGTATCTGGGCGTCTATCTGGATGATAAGTTATTGTGGCATATAAATTCAGAGAAATTGTATAAAAAGGCGTCTGGGAGACTGTACTTTTTAAGATCGCTCAGGTCTTTTGATGTGGACCGTAGGATGTTGTTGTCCTTTTACCAGTCTATAATTGGAAGTGTTTTATTTTATGCGGTGGTATGTTGGGGAAACAATGCTCGCACGTCTGACTTAAACAAATTTAAGAAATTGGTTAGGAAGGTGAACTCAATTGTTGGCACTAAGACAGAGGATTGGGAGTCAATCTTGTGTGCACGTATGCTCTCCAAATTTAAGTCCATTGTATGTAATGAGAAAAACCCACTACATAACACACTGATGGGTCAACGTAGCACATTTAGTGAACGGTTTCTGCATATTAAATGTAGAACGAATCGTTTTAAAAACTCCTTTATACCTAGTGCAATTGCATTAGTTAACATGGACAAGTAATTAATATCCGTAACCATGGTGCTTTTCTTTTTTTTCTTTTTTTTACTGTTTTTTAAAAAAACTTTTATTATCTATTTGTATGTTTGTTGTATTTTACCTGTTTGTATATGTATAATTGTGATCATGAATGGAGGTGTTGTTGTTGTCGTTGTGACAAAGTCAATTTCCCCTATGGGGACAATAAAGCATTCTATTCTATTCAATCTGTGCCCGTATTTGTCCCAGATTTATGAGAGGGCAGCTTTCCTCAATTAATTGAAGAAATTGTTAGGTAGTCTGGTGGGGAAAACCTGCATCAGATACGTTATTTTTGGAACCAGCATCATTTTGTAGAGATTGACTCTGCCCATCCATGAGATGAAGGGGATTTTTGAAAGATTCCTGTGGATTGGTAGTTATGATTAATAAGTCATCTGCGGAAGCAGCTGTCGTGTACTTTATTAGTTGCATGTATGTCCAGTCCACCCGGTCAAAGGCCTTCTCGGCGTCTGTAGATAAGAAAGCTAGAGGAATATTCCTTAGCCGGGCAAACTGAATCATATTAAAAACTTGTAAGGTATTGTCTTTCCCCTCTCTCCCATGTACAAAACCTATTTGTTCAGGTTCAATGAGGGATGGAGGAAGTGATTTAATTGGCTAGTAATTTGGCAAATATCTTTCAATCTACATTAAGTAAGGAGATGGGGCAGTAGCACCCACATTTTGTGGGATCTTTACCGTCTTTGGTAAGGATAGTGATGTGAGTCTGCAGGGACTGTTTAGGGAATTGCATTAAATTTTACAAAGAATTAAAGGTATCCAGCATATGAGGCAAGAGCAGGTCTTTGAAGGTTTTGTAGTAGGCCCCTGGGAAGCCATCAGGCCCTGGGCTTTTCCCTGAGGGGGATTCTTTAAGGGCCTTTTAAAGTTCCCTAAGTGTGAATGGTTTGGTCAGGGTGTTGGCTTGCTGTAAAGTTAGATTGGGTAGGTGTCAAGGAATTTAGATATGGCTTCTATTCCATGAACTTTATCTGACGGAGATTCTGAGCTGTTAATATTGTAGAGAGACTCATAGAAAGTTTTGAATACTTGAGCGATAACTTTAGTATCTGTGATGGGAGAATTAGTTGCTGAGGATATAGACTGAATAGATGTTTGGGATCGCCTTTTCTTCGCTAATGAGGCCATTAGTTTTGAACCCTTGTTACCATGCATAAACACCTTGGGGCAGGTTTACTTAACCGGTCCATTCGCGATCCAGCGGCGCGTTCTCTGCGGTGGATTCGGGTCTTCCGGCGATTCACTAAGGTAGTTCCTCCGACGTCCACCAGGTGTCGCTGCTGCGCTGAAGTCCACCGAGGTCCGCCTGAGTGCACGATCCATTGCCGGGTGAAGGTAAGTGCGTGTCCAGCGACACTTTTTTTTTTATAATGCGGCGGTTTCTCCAAATCCGTCGGGTTTTCGTACAGCCACGCCCCCTGATTTCCGTCGCGTGCATGCCGGCGCCGATGCGCCACAATGCGATTGCGTGCGCCGAAATCCCGGGGCAATACAGGGAAAATCACCGCAAAACGGAAAGATTCGGTTTAACTCATCGCAAAAACGCGTATCGGGCCCTTAGTAAATGACCCCTCTTGTGTTGCATTAAAGATAGGCTTTTTCTTCATATAGATTCAAGAGTTGTTTTAAATTTCCCTAGTTAGCGTCAAATTGGCAAAGGTCTCTGGGGATTTTGTTGCTCTGTGTTCGTGTTCCAGATCAATATCTACTGCAGTATTTCATTGCACTGCTTATTCTTCAGTTTTTTGACATATGCGTTCAATGACATAAATTCTCCACTAATAACTTCCTTATAAGCTTCCCATTTAGAAGTCAAAGGAGTATCTGTTTTATTATGGAATTCCCTGAAATTTCTAATTCTTTCAGCAATTCTTTGTTAATAGTTTCTCATTCAGCCTCCATATGTATTGTGGCCTGGGGAGAGTGAGGAGGAAAAATGTCAAGTGGACTGCAGCATTGTCTGGAACTGTTATGCTGTCTATATGCTAGAGGTCGAAATCAGTGGTTGAGTGAAGAGTTTTGTGAAGAGATTTGAGTTTCCTAAGGGGGAATCTGTCTAATGTGGGTTCCAGGCAGCAATTGAAGTCACCCCCAATAATGCAGATACCTTTTTTGAAATGGCGTCCTCCCAAAGGTTTCTAGTAGCCAATCAATCTGTTGTGAATTTGGGGCATATATAGCTGCGCTAGTCACTTGCTTGTGGGCTATGTCACCTTTCAAGAACAGAAATCTCCCTTCAGGATCGGTTATATGTGCAGATGATCTGAAAGGGAGGGTTTTTTTTATGCCTATTGTTACACCTTTGCTTTTTGAGGAGAGTTGACAGGCATAAAAACCACTGGGAGTAGTGTGATATTGGGAGGGTTGGTATATTTTGCAGCTTGAGGTGAGTTTCCTGATTATGTCAGAGTGAGCCTTTTTTAGTAACTGGAAGATACATGAGCGTTTCAATGGGGAGTTTAATCCCTGAACATTCCATGATGACATGGTAATGTCTGCCATAATCTGGTGGGGTGGGGGAAGATCAAATAGGTTGGAGGAGAGTAGTTATTTGAAAAGTGGTGTATCGGTATGTGGTGATTAGGTTGGTGGTCCGGTTTTCCTAAAATCTTAGGATCGAATAGTGATAACTAAAAAGGTCAGCAATGGCAGCCAAGGTGGGTGTTGGTGTGGCAAGCTGAGATCGAGGGATCTCAAGAAGGAGCTCTTAGAGTGCACCTCCTTGTGTTCCCTTTTTGCTAGTGTAGACCTTCTAGATGGGTGAGTTCCACTCTTCTTGTAAAGAGGGAGGTGTGACCATAATTATTTGAATGAGAGTAAACATTAGGAGTCTGAACGAAAATAGAAAACATTATAAACAATAAGCCTGGGTATGAGCTGGCAAACTTGTACCTGTCATCCGCCTAGTCCCTGAGGACTAATGGAGGTCATGTCACTGACGATTGAACAATCAAATACAATGGGGGTCATTTACTAAGGCCCCGATTCGCGTCTTCCCGACGTGTTACCCGAATATTTCCGATTTGCGCCGATTTCCCCTGAATTGCCCCGGGATTTTGGCGCATGCGATCGGATTGTGGCGCATGCACGCGATCGGATTGTGGCGCATGCACGCGACGGAAATCGGGGGCGTGGCCGAACGAAAACCCGACGGATTCGGAAAAACCGCCGCATTTAAAACAAAAAATCTGTTGCAGAGCTTGCACTTACCTTCACTCAGCCCGAGCCGTTGAACTCCATCGCGTTCCGATGCTTTTTTTTCAGCGCAGCAGCGCCACCTAGTGGACGGCGGAGGAACTACCTTAATAAATCCCGGCCGGACCCGAATCCAGCGCAGAGAACGCACCGCTGGATCGCGAATGGACCGGGTAAGTAAATCTGCCCCAATGTCCTATGATAAAGGGTCAGTCCGTTGTAGTGTTCAACATTTTCCTGCTTGACTTTTCAGTGTCCTTCTACAAAAAGAGACCAAATGGATAGTAACCCTCAATACACATTCTCCCTCTGGTCTTAACGAATCCGTGAGTTTCAGACCATTTTTGTGAGTTTCCGCCACAGACAATCTATTCTTTTTGCTTCATTTCCTGAATAGTGTTATGTTTTAATATACATAATTTTTAATACGTCTATTGTCTTTTTCGGAAGTATTTACAATTTTTGTCTGTCTGACTGTATGTTGTCCAAATTATTTGTTTCAGGTTGTTTTTGTCCATGTTTAAGCCAGATAATCAAATTTATTTCGATGATGCACTAATCTATATTGAATCCAAAAAGGCTTGGAAATTGATATATATACATATTATTGGGGTTAACCGGAAGAAGACCAATATACCATAATGAACCTTCACAGCAATAACCATGTTTTATAGTTGAGCCTTTCTGGTATATATCACTTCCCTTTGTTCTGCACAGTGTTAAATGTAAATTGCAATTTTTCCCTTAATGTCTCCCCCTCTTTTTTCCCCCCTTTTTTTGCACTATTGCACTTTAGTTATATTACTATGGTCTGTATAAAATGAATTGTTATCTTTTACGATGAATTTATGAATTGTTATTTCCTATGAACTATATACGATTTTTTAATATGTAGCACATATACTATGCACAATTGCACTTTGCTTTGATCGTAATGAATTGATCACATTTTGTCTTCGATTTTAATGAATTAGTGCTATTTCATCTATATACAATGGTCTGTGTATAGATGCACGACATGCACTAACTGCACTTCAACGAATTATCATACTCGGTCCCTCCTTCTTATACCTAATTGCTCATAATAATATGCTGAATTAAAAGTTAAATTTTTTGTTTATGTAAGACCAATATAATGTCCACTTCTCCCCGTGACAATTATTTGTGCATTTTTGTGTTTTGTAATGTATTAATTCTTATTGTAAGTTACTGTATTAAGGGCATTAATTTAAAACTCACCTGTGTTGGAGATGAGCGCGCTCCGTGCGTGCGCTGTCGGGAGTCCCGTCTTGTGGCTGCGCCGCTTACCATCGTTGCCAGGATACTCCGGGTGACATCATTTAGGGGCCGGCCTGAGTTCCGGTCATGTGTGCGGTCATGTGACTGGATCCGGACATCACGGCGGAAGTGCGCCACAGTGTCCCAGCACAGGTGCAATGTATTTGTCAATTGATCCAGTATATATACTTCCGTTTTTATCCTTATTATATGCCTCCTGACGAAGCCGCAGGGTGAAACGTACGTCGAGGTTCTTGGACCGCGGCGTGTCTGTGCTCTCTCTGGCAAGATGACACAAGGTATACATGGGTCTGAATAATGTACTTGATTGTGGGATATATTCTCTTATCATGAGATTTTTTTCCCCTGCTTTATCCTCAGTCCTTTAGCTCTTGTATTCAATTTCTGCTGGTGGTTACTTTTGTTATTAATACTGGCAGTACTAGAATACACCTTTTTTCCTTGTTTACCTTTGCCAATATTATCTAATTACTTTCTCATCTATGAGGACATGTTATAACTGGTATTGTCCTCATAGGTTTCTGGCCTTAGTCTCTTGCCAGGTGCACATACACGCTGTGGTAGCTTCTATATCTACCCATTTTTTAGCCAGACATCCTTTCTATGTGATATGTCTTACGGTTTCTCCATATGATAAGTGTCTTTGTAATTTATACATTTATATTTCTTGTTACTGTATTGAATAAAATTTAGAAATTTTTATATTTCGTTTACATAATTATTGTGCTCTCGCCCTTTTTTTTTTGGTGTGTAGCGGTGGCTCTTTGAGCCGAGCGAGTGGGTACATTTGGGTGATGACCCCTCCCTTCTTTGAGGTTCTTTTTTGGTTGGTTGACTTTTCAGTTTGCCAGTCTGGGGCTTCATGAAGAGCAGGCAGTAGTGTGACATCAGTGATCTGCAGCCAGGATGGGATATTGTTGTGGCCTATGTCATCACAGATGGGGATAAGGTCTTCAGGTCTCCGAATTATTTTGGTTGAAGCATTGATCTGGAAGGACAGTCCAAATGGGAAAGAGCCATCGGTGTTGAATTTTCTTTTGGCAAAGTGCTTCTGTGACGAGTAAGCCTTCTTTTGTTAGGGGTTACTGGAGATATATCTTCAAAAATTGCCAGGAGGGATCCTTCGAATAGTATGTCTTGTGTGTCTCTAGCCTTTCACAGTATGGCATCTCTGTGGGTTGAATTGAGGATTTTGCATATAATGTCTCTTGGAGGCTCATTGTCTTTGGGTTTGGGGGGAAGTGCCCTATGAGCTCTTTCTTTAACCACTTTGGAGACCATATTTTCATCTAGCAGAGATTTAGCTAGCATAAAGACCATATCGTGTAGCGTGTCTTGACGTACACTTTCGAGGGACCCCTTGATTCTGAGGTTATTGCGCCGGCTCCTGTTGTTCTAGTCACGGACACACTGACCTTATGAATATGTATCTGTGGCCAATTCGGTGGTATCTAGTCGAGGTGTCTGACCAATCGCCTTTCTGCCAATGTGAGACCCTCACAGGACCACTGACCTGATGTTGGTGTATCAATGGCCTGGACTTAAGAGAAAATCTGCAGGGAGACTACCCTTTCCTAAGTGAGAGCTGTATCTGTCGCTTTAAAGGAAAAGGGGCTTATTCTCTTTAGCAGGCTGCTTGTGGGAATGACTATAATGGAATTTATAGTGCAGCAGAGAATGTGTGGGGCCTTCCACTTTGTACCCCTTCACCCACCTGAAGTGATGTTTTCAGTACAGAGGAGTAAGACTGGGAATTGGGTGGTGTGGGCCGTGCTCCGGAGTGCAGGTGAGGCCTGGTGGATGACAGTGTAGCACTAGGCCGAGCTACTTCCAGTGCGACCTTTGACTCTAGTCCCTGGCTTTTCGGGTCTAGTGACCGTGGATACTGCAAGGTGGTTTCTGGGGACAGCTGAGGATAGAAGGAAGGGACCAGGTAGACCTTGTGGCAGTTCTAGGCGAATTGGAGGGGATCTTGGGGTAGTTGGAGGATGTGCCGCCAGGAGCGGGTAGGAAATGGAGGCCCCGGCTTTTCAGGCCTATAGGCCGCAACTAGGCCGGAAAGAACAGACTTCAGATTTTCGCCGATTTCGGCTCCAGAGTGAGCCTGGCTGTTGTGGGGGACTAAAGCTGGTGAAATAAGTCTGCAGGCTTTAGTTGGGACCTCCCGATGATGGTGGATTCATAGTGTAATGCAGGAGCTCCAGACTCGTGCGTCCTGCTCTCTTGGCGGTAAGCCACACTCCAGATTTTGTGATGATTTATTCATGTGAACATATGACTAGAAGGTATCTCTGAAACTTACACATGTTCATATATTATATTTACGGTATATGAAGCAAATTATTTTCTGTTTGTGGCATATTTTTTGCCATCAATGTCAGTTTTTATGCTTTTTTTTGCAGTTTTTAAATAAGAATTACACTTTGAATATAATAAATAAATTGCATGAAGATGTCTATAAACTCCTTAATGCAATTTTGAAAATGTTACAAGTATTTGCTTTCAGAAAATGTATGGTTTGTTGGGGTTTCTTATAATTCTTTATGTTTTAATTTTGGTTTTATTTGTACATATCAAAAATTTAGAAAATTGCTCTGCCCAAAAAATTTGACAAAATTTCCAGAAATGCCTGGTAGGGAAAAGGTTAAATCATTTAATCAGGATAATAAACTAGATTGGCCTTTTATAGGTGACTTCATTGCCTGCTTGGATAATTCTACTGATAAGACTTAATTTGAAGACTCCTGGGGTTCAGAAGGGATGTCTCTGGGTCTATTCATCCCAATGGACTGGCTATAGAGGAGCAGTTTACTAGCAAGCGGTGGCATAGAGTAACGCATGCGCAGATGAATGCGGAGAACGTGTGGTCGGTTCTGCTTCGTCTGCGCATGTCCGGCTGTAAGTTCTGCAGGATGCTAACCGTGCAGTTGTGAGAATGCCTGATGCGGTCAGCAAGAGTTGCTGAAGCCGGGTGGATCATTTATTGATAACGTTTGCGGGGGAGAAGCATCAGGGGGCGTTGATATGCCGGGTGATTTTAGAAATTTTAAAACACATGAAGTAATGGTTTCCTGAGGGTGGGTGAAAACTGCTCCTCTATAGCCACTCACAGGGGATGAATGGACTAGTCAATTTTTATGTAAAACTAATTTTTTATACAAAAACTGTATGGCAGTGTATGGACTATGCTCTCTAAAGACTGGGGGGGTCTCCTGTTGACAGGTTCTCTTTAAGTGGGTCCAGATTATGCCCCAGTATTAGTAACCTTTTTTTTTTTACCCTTTTTCCTTGTCCAGGGGTACATGGCAGGAGTCTTCACTCTGCCCTGTTTATGGAGACCCTAGACGTAATGGTGAGGGTAAGTGGTTGGCTCTGGGGGTTGTGGTACTGTGGTGAGAGGGATGAGATATCCCTTTGTGCAGACAATGTATTGATGATGATTCAGAGACCAGTGGAAGTTATCTAGTACATTATACAGTTGGTTGGTGAATTTGGTTTCCTCTATGAGTTCAAAATGAATTGGGAGAAAAAAGTGTTGATGCCTCTGGATAGTGAAGTGGGTCATTGGAATGCTTGTTATCGGTTTTGAACGGAGGCGGCCACTTTAGCTATTTAGGGGGGGAGAGTTTCTGCTAATTTGGGCAGTTTATTGAAGTAAAGTTAACCATGTTGATAGGTAGAGTAATATATAAAACAGCGCTGATCCTATTGAATGAGTGAAAAGGATTCTACACCTCCAATTATTGTATCTGATTGCTATTTGCTATTTTGTTTCTGAAAAATGATTCAGGTTAATTGACCGTCTTTTAAGGGATTTCACTGTGTGTGTGTGTGTGTGTGTGGGGGGGGGAATATGAAAACTTCATTTATGGTTTCCTCTCCTTGATCAAACTAAGTCTAAAAGTAGAGATGTTTTTAAAGATAATGAAACATAACAAAGCATAAAGCATAAAAAACTATATAAAGTTGATATCTCCTTATCCTTGCTAATATTTAAATTAGAGCCCGAAAGAAATTTACAACATTTATTTTGCCAATTTCATTGTGCAGAAAATTAGCTCAGTTTTATAGCTGTTTTAGCTCCTATCACTCAGTGATGGTCAGTGTAAGATTCCAGAGTGTGGGAGAGGACTCTCTAAGTAGACAGTTCAAGACCCCTCTAGTGATATGAGATGCTATGTGCTGACAATGTGCTTAGATTATCAAGGTACAGGTTTATCTACACTTTCATTTGACTTCTGAACATTCTACTAGTATCTAACACATACAAAAAGAGAGATAAGACAGATGAGAGATGATGAGTTCCATGAGATCGATACAAGACACAATGACACACTCCAGTTCTGCTACATCTGAGCTATAACACACACAGTCAGCTCTGCTATACCACCTTCCCCTGCTATAAAGATCTTATCTGTAGTTTGTAGAATAAATCTCTTCACACTGCTGCTTGCTGGCAGGGAGTGTCTGAGTGTATGAGCTGGTTTTGGAATGCAGGAGGGAGGGGCAGGATGCAGGGAGCACTGTAGTGTGCAGACAGGTTAAACTATTAATGAGAAGAATCCGCCCTGCCTGACCATAATCAGAAGATTAACAGCCGGATCCCAGGACAACCAAAATTGTGTACACCAGGACTGAATTATATCTGTGAAATGCTGTATTTTTGTTAATAACAGTGAATTAGAGAATGTGTTATTTTGTCATCCTGAGTATTATTAAGAATCTTGTCTTCAAGAATACCCCTTTAAAAAGATTAGATGTTGTTTCTTTTTATTTGTAAAGATTGTACTGATGATATAAGAATTCACTTGTTGAATGCATTGTATGTATAGACAGCACAGAAAAGCGCTTTGATTGAATGGTGCCATTCTGCTTTGATGCAGTATTTTTATTGCCAAATTCAAGAATGGATAGTAAAGAATGAGAAGATTCCACTCCAAATAGATGAGTTAATAATAATAATTCTTTATTTATATAGCGCACACAGATTACACAGCGTTGCACAAAGCATGTCAAATTGGTCCCTGTCACAATGGGGCTCACAATCTAATCAACCTGACTTTTGGAGTGTGGGGGGAACCCGGAGTACCCGGAGGAAAACCACGCAAACATGGAGAGAACATACAAACTCTTTGCAGATGTTGACCTGGGTGGGATTCAAGGAATCCCACCCAGGACCCCAGCGCTGCAAGACAGAATTGCTACTCACTCAGCTACCGTGCCACCCTAAGAGTTCACTTTTCTCAATTTTTTCTCTAAATTTGACTTCAAAAATTGCATCAAAAGAGAATGTTTAGAGTAATGGGAAAAAGAAGATGCAAAAAAAAAATTGACATGTATACCGTTTTAGCTAGGCTCTTGGCAGTGGAAAAGTTATTTCAAGCCTGTACTAGTCTATCTGGTAAAGCTGACAAGTGAGAGGAAGAATCAAGAAATGCTCCTGTAGCTAGTGGAAAAACATCATCATACTTTTTTTTATTATATTCATAATGAGTCACGTTGAGAGAGAGTTATCAGTGCTTCTTTGTGCACTGCAAGAAATTATGATAATTCTAGGGACTATGCCACCATCACGCCATATGGGCATGTAAGGGACGTGAAGGGTCCAGCTGTTAGAAGATTGGGCAGGTAGGGGGCCTTGAAGCTGACATTTACCGCTGTTTGCAAATTTGTACTCAAAACTACACTGGACCTACGCTGACCTGGTCAGCACGGCAGGGCAGATACATTATGAGGCCTAAGACGTGTATCCGCTGTGGTGATGGAGGCGAGGTTTTATTATACGCCAGCACATGATAAATCTTCCCAATTGACAAAAAATTTGACTCCTATTCAAGCTCTTTCAAAGTAATTCCGATGTTTCTTTTTAAAATACCATGGACACTTTATACACACAGAATAGTTCTCAAATAAATAATGCAGAATGTGTATGCTTTAAGACTTAATCTGTTATCCCTAAAAAGACAGCAGAAAATCCATGCAAAGAAATGTTATACAAAGTATCTAACCCTAATGTAAGAAGTTAATCTGGTGGTTTACAGTCGGTCAACAAAGTATACATTCTGTGGAAGATTTCCTTGCAGGATACAGAACAATCAGTTTGTGTTCAGACTGCGAGCATGTAAAACCCTAATAGGACCTTGATAACTTCCTTATTTTCTCTATAATAAACATTACAGTTGCAATGTTATTTAATCTCTATGCTGAATGCGGACATTGTTCTCTTGTTGCATACATAAGCTTTCACAAACCATATGAATTCACAATGAAAAATCCACATTGTATAGAAAAGACTAAATTTCAAAGTAGGGTTGGTTTCAATTCTATTTGTCTTGTAGAAGTGGGGAAATTCATTAACCCCTTAAGGACAAAACCAGTTTGCATGTTAAGGCTCAGCCCATTTTTAAAAAAAATCTGACCAGTGTCTCTTCGTGTCGTAAAAACTTTTTAACACTTTAACTTATCTATCTACTTTTGGGACTGTTTTCTCATGACACATTGTAGTTTATATTAGTATTATAATTTTGCTGATTGGTCAGGTTTTTTGAGGGCAAAAAATCTACATTTTATGAAAAATGTGAAAAATATTACAATTTTCAAATGTTCTATTTTTGTGACATCCCCACCCACCACATACATGTGTCACCTTGTTGCGAGACCGAGTGACGTCACAAAGCAGGAAGCGCTCACATTCCATATATCGGACGCTGAGCGTTAAGTCACTGTGCTCAGCGTCCGATATGTCGGAGCGTGAAGAGGTTAAAATACTGCTGGCTTTGACTGTGCAGAGCTCAACAACAATAGTTTTGCTGCAACAGATTCCTCATTGACTGTCAAGTTCTACTTTTAGACTGCTTTTAACAGGTGCACCTATTTTTATATCCTGTCTGACCATGCCCCCTTTTTTTGAAACCACACGGCTTTCTTGAGGTGGCACTCCTTTTGTTGGACGAGCCTTCATAAATGTGTTAGAGGGCCTTATTTCCCATTGGGGTGCACCACACTTTACCATCCCTTCCAAGGAGCAGCAAAACATGGTGACACCTTGAAGGTGCCTGGCGAACCCAGCATAACATTGGTACCACCCCTAACCTGCACTGCAGTAGCAATGCTGGAATATTCTATAGAGGTTGTAAGAGTGTGAACCTATTGGGGCACATTTACTTACCCAGTCTGCGGAGTTCCCCGAAAGTGCATTGTCTGACTGGAATGCACTCTGACGCGATTCACTAAGATCGTTCGCCCAATATCCTGCATGTGTGGCTTCCCCATTCAGGTCCACTGGAGTTCACCTTCTTCTTCCCGGTGTATGTCAGTGCTTGATCTTGTGACAGAAATGTAAATTTAAATCCCGTGCTTAGTCCGAATCAGTTGGATTGTCTCGACCCCGATTTCTGACGCATGAAAGCCACAATCTGATCGCGTGCAAAGCAATCCCCAGTTAAATACCTGTCCCAGTGGCGCAAATCGCAAAAATGTTGCAAAAACTGGCGAAAGTGCGGCCGCAGACCTTTAGTAAAAAAGCCACATTGTGCGCCCAAAACCAGGGTTGAAAACCTTGACCACTCCCATCCCTGGCCAACTAGTCGGGTGAATGGTTTCATGGTTTCTTAAATAGTTGAGTTATAAGAGCACATTTGAAGTTCATCATTAAATTACTTTTATAAACAGTACAAGATTAAGGAAATAGAGTATGTTGGTAGACAGCCATTTTCAGGCCTCTCCAGTGATGCTCAATTGGGTGTAGGTCAGGGCTCTGGCTGGCCAGCCAAGAAAGGTTACAGAGTTGTTTTGAAGCCACTGCTATGTTATTTTAGCTGTGTGCTTAGTGTCATTGTCATGTTGGAAGGTGAACATTTGGCCCAGTTAAAAAGGTCCAAAACACTCAGCAAGAGGTTTTCATCCAGGATATCTCTGTAGTTGGTCGCATTCATATTTCCTTCAGTTGCAACCAGTCGTCCTGTCCTTGCAGCTGAAAAACACCCCCATAGCATGATGTTGCCACCACCACGTTTCAATGTTGGAATTTTATTTGGCAGGTGATGAGCAGTGTCTGATTTACTCCACACATACTGCTTATAATTAACACAGAAAAATGCAATCTTCGTCTTCTAAGACCAGATAATCTTATTTTTCATAGTCTGAAAGTCCTTCATGTGTTTTTTTGCAAACTATGCAGCTTTCATAGGTGTTGCACTGAGGAGGGGCTTCCTTTAGCACACTCTGACATAAAGCCCTGACTGGTGGAGGGCTGCAGTGATAGTTGACTTTGTGGAACTTTCTCCCATCTCCCTACTGCATCTATGGAGCTCAGCCACAGTAAACTTGGGGTTTTTCTTTCCTCTTTTTCTTACCAAGGCCCTTCTCACATGCTTATTTTGGCTGGAGATCAGGTCAAGGAAGAGTTGTGGTCATCCCAAACTTCTTCCATTTAAGGATTATGGAGGCCAGGGTGCTTTTAGAAACCTTGGATGCTGCAGAAATTCTTTTGTAACCTTGATCAGGTCTGTGCCTTGCCACAATTTGGTCTCTGAACTTCGTGGGCAGCTCCTAAGACCTCATGATTATCGTAGAACCGTCGACCTTCAAGGGGGATCAGAAGGAAATGGACAGCATGTGAGTTAAATATGTGTGTCACAGCAAAGGGTCTGAATACTTATTTGATATTTCAGTTTTACTTAAATTAGCAAAATTATCTTCCATGGAGTAACACAAGAAACAAATTGTTGGTGTTGTATGAAAGAGAGTGAAACTCCCCATTTGAGAATTACCTTCTACATTTATTAGCTATATTTTACATAAAGGGGGATGACCCTAAAAGACTTCTGCACACAAAATCTCTCTTTTTAGACTTGTATAGTTCTTCAGCAGTTTTGTATTGATCATTGCCAATTCACAGTGCTTTTATTTATTTTAGTTATTGCATTAAAAGTAACATTTTATTCATCATTTGCACTCCTATATAGAATTCTCAAGGTGATTGCGAGTCACACTCAACTTTGCTTGTACTTTTTGTTCTCCTGTAGCTCTCAAGTAGCTTTAAAGGAGTCATGTACTAACTCTTTTAACACCGTAAGGATGAGGCTTTAGAGGGCCTTTTCTTGCAATAAGAGTGTATGTATTTTCCAATGGTTAGATTTTTACGTTAAAAAATAACATAGCAAGCAAGTCTGTCCTTGGGCTTTAACTGCTAAAGTGAGTCCTAAACTAGTTAATTTCTAAAATTTATTCAGGTAAAGTAACATAAAGTAAAGCATTTGCATATGCTTTCACATATGCAAATGTGTCTTAAATTTAGGTCTTAAATTTAGTCTTTGCAGAGATGACCAATTCCCTGTATTCCCTGCTTAGTTTGCGGAAAAAATCAATTGTGTAGTAATTTTTCATTTTTTTCCAGTAGTACTGCACTTTTTAAAAATGCTAATTCAACAAAAACATCTCCCTAAGTAAGAAGCTATATTTCATTTCATTGCCCTAGGAACAAAGGAGACAACACATTGCTTTTGTGTATTTGTAACCAGAATTTTGTATCATTTGTGTTTAGAAACCAATGAAAAGAGACATTTTATGATCCAGACAGAGATACTTTGTAGTATTATAGAATGTTGTATAAGCTCCATCAACTCCAACCAATGATCCTATAGAATAAGGCAAAACACCCCTCCCTGTGAAGCTGATGCCAATTACTTTCAATCTTCAGACTCTATTTTCTAAAACATGAACATTTTCCTTTCAAAAAAGCCCCCTCTGGTATTTGCTCCATGTCTAAACCATTACAACATCTAGAGTTCTTAATGGTTAATGCTCTTAAAGTAATGAATCCCCATCTACTATATAGTGAAACTGCCTTTTCTCTGAGCTTTACAGGCCTAGGTGTAAAAGGATAATTAGAAAGATCTCTTTACACAGTGTAATTTTATCTCCCCATAAACATTTTTTTTCCAAACAGAACAACCACAAGTTTGATAAACTGACTCTACTCTAATCTAACCATATTATGCTAATTTTAACTGCTCGGCTTATTTTGCAGAAATACTATTATAATCTTTGTCACTTTAGTGTAGTGTTAGACCTACTTGGCATAAGTCAACATAATTAGATTTTTATAAATATTAAGTGTCACTTTCAGTTTAACATTCCAGTCAGTCACAAAACCCTTCACACTAAAAAGGATTAACCTTAACTGCAATCAGAAATAGAAGATGTGGGCAATATAGAGAATGGATCTCAGACTCCCTACACACAAGTTTAAATTGTTCAATTTCGTTATCATTAAAACATATAAATACGACGAATTACATACCGTATATACTCGAGTATAAGCCTACCCGAGTATAAGCCAAATCCCCTAATTTCACCACCAAAAACTGGGAAAAACTATTGACTCGAGTATAAGCTGAGGGTGGGAAATGCATTTGTCACAGCCCCCCCAATTATATAGCCAGCAAGACCCTAGTAGTATACAGCCAGCCAGCCCCTAGTAGTACACAGCCAGCCATCCCCATGTAGTATATAGCCAGCCCCCAGTAGTATACAGCCACCCCCTAGTAGTATACAGCCAGCCAGCCCCCATGTAGTATACTGCCAGCCCCCATGTAGTATATAGCCAGCGAGCCACCAATAGTATACAGCCAGCCAGCCCCATGTAGTATACAGCCATCCAGCCCCCAGTAGTATACAGCCAGCCAGCCCCTAGTAGTATACAGCCAGCCTGCCCCCAGTAGGTTACAGCCAGCCTGCCACCAGTAGTATATTGCCAGCCTTCCCCCATGTAGTATGCAGCCAGCCTACCCCCATGTAGTATACAGCCAGCCTGTCCCCATGTAGTATACAGCCAGCTTGCCCCCATGTAGTATACAGCCAGCCCCTAGTAGTATACAGCCAGCCCCCAGTAGTATACAGCCAGCCTGCCCCCATGTAGTATACAGCCAGCCCCCATGTAGTATACAGCCAGCCAGCTCCCAGTAGTGTACAGCCAGCCCCCATGTAGTATACATCCTGCCCCCCCCCCCCAGCGGTTAAAAAAATAAACTTATATACTCACCCTCGGATGTCGGCGCAGCTCCCTGATGTCCTTGATGTTGGCGCGTCCCGTCTTCTTTCTTCTCTGCGGCTCCTCTTCTTTCTTCTGTCATGGACGTGGCCATGTTTTCTTCTAGCAGGCGCATCTATGACGAGGCCGCTGCTGACGTCATAGTATGCGCCTGCTGGAAGAAAACATGGCTGCGTCTATGACAAAAGACAGAAGAAAGAAAGAAGAGCCGCGTGGAGCATCTGGCCGCCGGAGGGTACGTTTTAGCAAAAGTTTCTCTGTAGCATTTCTTATATGTGATACCTTGTATGGAGTACCTTGTATCTTATCCCGAAACTGTCTTCCTCTTTTTTATGGTAGTATTTTTCCAAGAATGGAGGAAGGAGGAAGAAAAGGCAAGCTTATAGTCCCGTTGTGTCAGTAGATTGGGTTCACTACTAGCATTACTACTACTATTGCTGTTTGTATGCTCTTGCTAGACGCATTTTGAAGCGTAATGCTTCTTCATTAGTTGGTTTTTATGCCTTCTTTAGTCTCTCTTTGAATTTATACACATTTTTGGTTGCTAAGAATGCCTGTCCTGGATTGTTCCACTCAGTATTCTGGAAAATCTGGAATGGAGCTGATGTTCAAATAAAGTTTCTTTAAATGGAGAACTTTTCTGTATAAAATAAAACCACATATATTGACCAATTTTTTGGTAAATGATGTTATATAAAGTGTAGATCCATGCGGAACAGCTTCGTGAGTCCACACCTTGTGCACCAACATTGTATGCTGAATCTAGATTTTACAATTCCTTTAAAGTAAGGATTACAAATATATTACCTGTATCTCCCTTTATTTTACAAATCATGGTATGAGTTCCGCAAATACTATTTTCTATAGATATTATTGGTATATATAGGTATTTCATATTTGGATATTTGGTGTTTTAATATTTAATATTACTTGCACCAACAGGATGGGGGGGGGGGGGGGGTTGGAAGGGGGACACAAGTGCTGTATACAGCCTGACTATTGTGACCTGTGTCTCGATGCACCCCATCCATTTATAGAAAACCAAAGATTTTTAACTCTGCATTCAAACCCTTGGGTTTCAAATTCAAAAATGAACCTTGACTCAGCCTTGGACATTTTAGCAATATAATCGCCATCTCACCAGTCCTTCTCAATAGACTGTACTGCACAAAATCTTAATTGTGTAGAATTTTTGTTATGTATTGTTTTGAAATGTTTTGATAAAGAATGAGTCTCCAAACCGTTTTTAAAGTTCCTTAAATGCTCTGAAATTCTTTCCTTTATAGGTCTAATTGTCCTTCCAATGTACTGTAATGCAAAAAAAGATTAAAAAAAAAAATGATTTTGATGCCTGATGTTAATCGAAAAGTTGCATCCCTGGCATTGCTTTTATCCACAGAGAACCGCATTGCAAAGCTGCATCTTCTTCAGTGCTGCCCTAACAGTTCTTCCTCTCTAAAAACCCTACATCATCCAACATTTGTGCTGTAAACTGAGGCACATCTGCATGGCCCACATAAAGTTTAGAAGAAATGCAAAAAGTATGTCCAATAGGTCCAGAGCTGGGAAAGGGAGATTGAACCCCTAACTGTACTGTCCCTGCCTACCTGACAACCACCCTATATAACTCCCCCCAACTGGGTGACGTTCTCTAAGCTCACAAATATGATGGATAGGGAGAATTATAGGATAGGGATAAGTCAGAAGAAATGCATAAAGGGGAGGTGTGATTTGGAGTGCACAGTGAAAGCAGTAAAAACATTGGGGCACATTTACTTACCCGTCCCATCGCGATCCCCGCCGTGCGTTGTCCGACGAGGATTGGGGTCTGCCGCGATTCACTAAGATCATGCGTCCAATTTCCTGCATCTGTCGCTTCCCCCGCTGAGGTCCGCTGGAGTTCACCTTCCTCTTCCCGGTGCATGTGAGTGCTGATCTTGTGACACAATTTGCTTTTTAAATTCTGCGTTTTGTCCGAATCATTCGGGTTGTCTGACGTCCACGCCCCCTGATTTTTGTCGCATGCAAGCTGGCACTAATGTGACACAATCCAATGTGAAAACTGAAAAAAATCGACGAACATGCGGCATTATTCGGACACTTAGTAAATGAGCCCCATTGTCTGCAAGAAATTAACCACATTTGGAATTTTTTCCCGGCCTCCTAGTATATGGCATGAAAAATTAAATACTCTCACTAGGAAGTAAAATTTGTTACGAAAAAAACAAAACATACAGCACCGTGCAGTAAAAACGAAAATGCAAAAAACAAAAAAGGGCATCAGTAGGTAGGGGTTAATAATATTTTAAGGAAAGTCATACAAATAAAATATAAGGTGAGACAGCCTGTTTAAAAAAATGTATATATGTTTAACCAAAACACTAAGAACTTATCTCAAGGCAGACTGCTTTTTGATGCAATATATTTTCTAAAGCTGCACTGCCACTTAGTGGTCAGGAGTGGTAATGCAATGAGCAAAGCGAAAGTACAAAATAAAAATTATAGACAAAACTGATCTACCTGCGGACCAGAGCTCTGTTTCTCAAAGTTCCTATCAAGTACTACATGCTCAAACAAATTTCACTCAAGTGACCTCATGATTATGATCAGACACTCTGATGCCTATTAAAATACATGAGCGACTATTTTCAGTTACAGAGCAGTGCAGTTACAGAGCATGGCAGTGTATGAAGAGAAATGGGAATAAATAATGTAACCGGAAGTTAAAGGGGTGTGGGATTAAGATTATTTAATAGGAACCAAAGGAATATTGTTATTGAAACGCTAACAAAGCTGTTGTACCATAATGCCAAAAGCCTCTAGAACAAGATTGAGGAACTATTATTTATAGTATTGGATGGAGATCACTTCTGGTCCTTTGTCCATCCATAAAATGGATGTTGCTGGGGAGTCACATGACTGCTTCATCCAAAGCGCGGCTATGATTCACGGTTCCCTAACGGCCGCACTTGACGTCTTTCAAACAAGTGCAGTGCTGGTGCACTGCAATAGCGAAACAGCAAGGAAGACATCTGCCAAGGCTGCTCATGTGCAGACATCATCCTTCTATGTTAGTGGAGTGGAGCACGGGTGATCAACAGCTGGTGCTCTCATTCTACTTCTCTGCTCTCTTCAGTGCACCTGTGCTGCAAGTGTGTGAAGGTCGTATATGCATGCTCAAATGGGTGAATAACTAAGCCATTCAAGAATATTCTGCTTCTTTTCTTTAATAAACTGCTGGGTTGCTTTGGATTTATGTTTTGGGCCATTTTCCATCTGTATTATGAAACAACGAACCAATCAATTTGGCTGTATTTGAGCAGACAGTCGGGCTTATTTACTAAGGGTCCGCAGATCATATTTCCGTCGGATTGTTCATGGTTTTCGGGATTTGTGCCGCTGGGACAGGTTTTTAGAAGGGGATTGTGTCACATGCAATTGGATTTTGGTGTAGCGGCGCCGGATTTCATGCAATGGGGGGAGGTGGGAGGCGTCGGACAATCCGACTTATTCGGACTGAGCGCGGAATTTAAGATTAAAATTGTGTAGCAACCAATGCACTTACATACACCAGGAAGAAGATAGTGAACTCTAGCAGACCTGAGTGGGGAAGCGACACGTGCAGGATATCGGGCACACGATCTTAGTGAATAGCAGCACAGTGCATTGTCGTCGGCCAATGCACTTTCGGGAACTCCTCCGGACGGGTAAGTAAATGTGCCCCAGTACGGTATGTCTCAGAATACCCCAGAATTAATCCGACTGTTTCTGTTCTGTGTCACATCATTGTAAAACTACCTCTGCCATATGTTACAGATGGTGTGCTATCATGAGCTGTCCTATGCCTTTGCCATACTTTCTGGTAGAGGTTGATCTTGGTTTCATCTGTCCAAATAAAGTTCTTTTAAAATTGTGCTGGCTTTTTTAGATTTTAGTTTTTAGCAAGGTCCAATCTAGTCTTTTTATTCTTAAGGCTTATGAGTGGCTTGCACTGTGCAGTCAACCCTCTGTAATTACTTTCATACATTATTCTCTTTATGGTAGATTTGGATATTGATTCCTACATCCTTGGTTGGCTGCTGTGAAGGGGATTCTCTTCACCACAGAAATTATTCTATGATCATCCACCACTGTTGTCTTCCATGGGTGTCCAGTTCTTTTTAGCATTGATGTTCTGTCTCCACAAGAGGCGATTGAAGGTGTAACTGGCTGATAGATAGTAACTGGGAAACTTTCCTACCTTCGTATCCAGAATGTAGAGCAGACAGGACCAGAGCTCAGATGCAGTAGATAAGATGCAGTAACTCTTATCTACTTGGTTTATTAACCTCAGATACAGCTGTAGTCACTGATAAAGTATAGTGGTCCCACTGCAATTGTTGATGATTGATGACGCTTGTAGATGATACTTGTTGCTGACACCTTGCTGCTGTAATACTGACACCTGTCGCTGCTGGTCAGAAATTGATACTTGAATAGCCCAAAACATGTGTGTTCCCAGTTACAGGCAACCTAAAATGGCAGAAAATAACCAGGGAACAGGGCTACAAAACCACACCCAGTTAGAAAAAAACTTTATCAAAACGAGCGGAGGGAGCGCATATACATCCTGACTAGCAGATGGCAGCATAGCATCAATATACGTCACATATAACAAGAATGGGGGCAGAACAAAATGCAGTAATATGAACAGTTGAATAACAATATATATGTATAACTGAGGAGAACAGCACAATTGATGAGTTCACCACTGCTTTATTTCTTTCTCAGGATGTACCAAACTGTAGATTTTCCACCCCTAATATTGTAGTAATTTCTCAGATGGGTTTTTTCGATTTTGCAGCTTAAATATGGCTTGTTTTACCTGCGTGAAGAGCTCCGTTGACCATGTTTCCTTCAAAGCAAAGTCTTCCAAGAGTCACATCTCAAGTTAATTTCAGACCTTTTATCTGCTTAATTAAAAATAACATAATAAAGGAATTGCCCACACCTGCCCATGGGAAAGCCTTTGAGTTAGTTATACAATTGCTTTTGGTCCCTTTAACCCCATGAAAGAAAGTTCTCCACTTTTAATACATTTGTCATGTTTATGCAATAAAGATAATTTTAACCCCTTTAAGTTACAGTTTTATTGCTGTTTTAGCTCTTATCCCTTAGTCAGTGTAAAATTCTAGAGTGTGAACTCTCTAAGCTGCCACATTATGATCCCTCTGAGCTATGAGATGCTGTGTGCTGACAATGTGCTTAGATAATCTGGGTATAGATTTATCTACACTTTCATTTAGCTTCTGAACATTCACTAGTATCTGGCACATAAAGAAGAGAGATGAGATAGATCGGAGATAAGAGATGATGAGATCAATGAGATGGATATAACACACAATGACAAACTGTAAGCTATAACACACACAGTCAGTTCTGCTAAACCTCCTTCACATGCTTTAAAGGTCTTATCTTGTCCGTGACTTGTAGAATAAGCCTTCGCTGTTGCTTGCCGGCAGGAAGTGTCTGTGTGTGAGCTGGCCTTGTAATGCAGGGAGGGGGGAGGGGCTGGAGGCAGAGAGCACACTGCATTGTGCAGAGAGGAGAAAATATTCATGTAAAGAGTCTTCACTACCTGGCCATAATCAGAAGATTAAAAGTTGGATGCCGGGGCTCAGGTTGGAATTATATCTGTGAAATTCTGTATTTTTAATAATAGTGAATTAGAGAATCTGTTATTTTGTTTTCCTGAGTATAAAGTACAATTGTAAAATATAAAAACTTTTGCCTAACTCTGCACTAAGCAAAAATAAGTAATTCTCTAATTTACTCCATTAGCTATCTGCAAGTGTTTAGCAGCTAGCAGAGGTATTACTTTGCCTCCCCTGCTAATATCCATATGCCATGCTTCCTGGTAATTATGGGAGACTGTATAGAACAGCTAGAGGCGACAGGAGGTTTTTTGGGAGTGTCAGTAGTAGAGAAATGGAAAAAAATAGGACCTTGGGTGATGTCACAAGCATGCTCATGTTTCAAGTCGTCCAATTACAAACATGCTGTCCTGCATCATTTGAAAGTAGTGTTCTGGCAAAAGACCTTCAGTGATGACACAAGCATGTGACTCCTCACATGCTCCAGATCGGCCAATTAAAAATATGCTGTTCTAGAAGTAGCTAGGAAGTAACTAGGAAGTGCTCACCCAATTCAGGAATAGCTGAATCTGATTTAATACAAATTAATGTTAAATATATCAGATATATCTCTGACTGGAAAGAACGCAGCATTGGAATTGTTGTCAAAGGCTCTATCCAGCTGTGCTAAAACTATTTTGGTTAGTTACGCTTTAAGAATCTTGTCTTCATGGGAATGTCCCATTTAAGATATTTTGTGACTGTCACGGGTGCTCCCGTGACCCATGTCTCGGGTCACGGGCTCATCCGTGATCCTCGGTGTGCCCCAGTGCCCCCCGCCATGTCTTACGTCTCCCAATTCCTGATTCCCATCCATCGGCCATGCACGTGGTACCGACTCCTTTGGCGTGCGCACGACCGGCTTCAGAAAATTTAAAGGACCAGTGCACCGCTAATTGCTGCTGGGCCTTTTCAGGAAATGGATAAAGGCCGGCATCTCCCAGCATTCCCTGCCGGATCTTTGTGCTTATGCGATATTCCTGCGTTCCAGTTCCCGTGTTCCTGTTCCCACGCTCCTGTGTTTTCCTGCCTTCCTGCTCCCATGTGTTCCAGTCCGTTCCTGTGTTCCCGTTCCCATCGGCCTGAACCTCCTGTTGCTGACCCCGGATTTGACTTGACCTTGCATATCTGCCACCTGCCCTGACCCTGTGCCTGAACTTTACCACGAGACTGTCTCCTGCAAAGGTACCTCGACCTCGGCTACCACCGCGGGCTAGTCGCACCTGTGGAACGACCTGGTGGTACCCTGCTGCAGCAAGACCATCCCGATTCGCTGTGGGCTCTGGTGAAGACCAAGTGCAACTTAGATTCCGGTCCGAGGTGTCGGCTAGTACCACCTCTCACGGTGGTCCAGAGGATCCACAGATCCCGCATCCTGACAGTGACTTAAGGCTTAACCCCTTTTTTGTCAGTAACACATCCATTTAGCCCTAAAAAAATCCATAATGATAAACCAAGGACACTTACTCATAGAGCCAGGAAATGTGAATGTAGTAAACTTCTTATATTTGTTATCCGTTGCTCCTTTCCTTCTAAAATCAGCTTTCAAAAGTATGCTAATGAGCCCCAAGGGCTACCCTAGCCTCTCTTTGATCTGGCTTTACAGGATGTTAAAATGCCTCAGTGTAACGTCTGTGTCATTATATAAAAACTATATGAATTTGGTATACCCGTAATCACTCCAATCCAAAGAATAAAGGGGATGTCAGAACTCGCAAATTGTATTGATGGGATCAGGTTTCAGGCTTCTTGCTGGAAAACCACACCCAGAGCTGCCTGTGATTGACAGCTCTATTTCTGATCCTGGGAAAGCTGAGTGTGTCTCTGTAATCATTTTGCCTGCAGCTGCGGTTTAAGTGATGGACGCCTGAGACAGTCAGTGCTGGAGGTAGTGTCCATTTCTGCCTTAAATTCTGCCCGGCCCTTCATATGTTGCTGGTTATTGCAGTCTATCTGTGTATCTAGTGCTCTTGCCATTGCGTTTCTTGCTATTCTGTGTATTGACTTCTGCTTTGCCTACTGACCATTCTATTTGCTATTTGATTCTGTACCTTTGCCGCCATCTTTGTTTTGACCCGGTTTGTTTGACTACGCTTGTCTGTCTGTATCGGTTTGTCCCTCAGTACCGTTTATCTCCTAGTGTGACCCCACCTTCCTATCTGTCTTGTGTCGGTTTCTGTTACCACCATCCACCATCCAGCAGCTGCCAGACAAGGAGTTTTTCCTGTTACTTGTAGGGTCACTCAGGGACTGTCAGTTAGGTTCCTGATTATGGGTTCGCCCTTTCCAGGGCGGTTCATCTGCTTTAGGCAGGGCCTTAGCCCGCAGGGACATCACAGGGTGAGTTCGCCACCACCTAACTTGTCTGACAGCTGGCGCCAAGCTTGGTTGTGGTTGCGCGGTTGCTGGACAGGTACTGACAGGGGAGGTGTCATTTGGATGACAAGATCATGACTAAGACGCATAGCGTTGAAACACGTTAATCGTTTGCACATTGGGTTTGTACTGTTCCTGAGATGCTAATAATGAAGACTGCTTTTACATTTACCCTGGTGGCTTCCCGTGAGTACTGAGTTCTTTTCACTTGATGTCAGCCTACTGTTGGTTACAGCATAAATCAATTTGTATAATTACAAGATACCAAGGCATATAGGAGGGAGTGAGATAAGGATAGGATACATTTTTGTTTGTCTCTTCTGGGATGATACTCTCCCATGTAAAATACAGTTGGTTGGGATTGATTTTCTCCCTACTGTCATTATCTAGTGCTGGTGTTACCTTGTTTAACAATCCCCAGCATGCAGCTTACTTGAACCCTGCCTCTGACGCACTTCCAATCCATCTTCCTCTGAGGTCTCCCAGGCTTTTGGCGTTGCTATAGTTGGTTCTGGAAGAGTGTCACACGCCTAGAGATTGCCGCCACTATTTAATCTGACGCTGCTCATAGGGACGCTCTACTCTGCCAGATTCCAAACTTCCAACCTCCTCCCCTCCAACAAGAAAAAGATAGGTATTGAACCTTCTGCAGGGATAAGGGCACATCAAACAGATCAACCTCTGCCTCATGCGCTGAAAGATCTAACATATCCTTGGAACAAATATGTAAGGCTGCAACATTAGCAACCCCAAATATTATTTAAAAAACACTATCGCCTGGACATCCTGGCTGCAGTGGTGTCGGCAGTGGGGTGATCCAGGCTGCCTTCAACAAATCCCACCTTGGTTGGTACTGCTACTTATGTCCCTTGTGTATGTGCTGCCTTAGGACGAACAGGAAGTGGGAAATTTGCTTCGGCAACCCTTCCAGAACGCATCTTGCTCTCAGCCTAGGTGCTACAGGTATGGTCACTGCATTTTAAAATTACTTTCCATGTTCTTCTTGAATCCATCACTCTCAGCCAACCAATACTCGGTTCTGCATGGAAAGGCAAAGCCCCTTCTGGTACATGGGTTGCTTTTCCTTATGGAAATGTTTCTAGTTTTACTTTATTCTTAAATCACATTCCAAGTTATCTTAGAAGGTCTAGCATGGATGGCTAGGGTGGGTCTCACCACTCGGTGGCACTAGTTAGACACTTTCTTCTGCATTCAAATATACTATCAGGCACCTAAAACAGAAACAAAGATATCAGCATCTAGAGTAAAGGTAATAAAATGAATGACCCAGTCTGGTTATTTATTAACTGGTATCTCATCTGCAATAAGGGAATAGTTACACATTTAGCTATAGTTTAAAAATTCACCTGAAAGATAATCTTTAATATAGATTAGTGAATACTAACGGCAGTATTATGACTTGTTCTATTATTCTTTCAGATATTTTGGATGAGTTATTGTGCACCACAAACTGATAGAATAACTGAGATATGCACTAGCCCTTAAGCACATACATGACGTATAAGATGTATTCATTTATAAACTTGTCGAAATACAGCCTAAATAAGGATATATCAAGTTTGCATGTGGTTGTCACATAACTATTATACCTTGGTATACAAAAACAGGTGACAAGTGTAATCACACTACAGCGGAGGCAAGGATCAAGGTAAGAAAAACATCTTTTTTTTACATCACCAGAGGCTAATAGTACAAAAATAATTTAATCCCCAACAACACTTTAAACCTTATGTACAAATGAGGTAAACGACCACCTGTGACAGGCCTAATTGCCAGGCAAATTACCACAAACACTGCTGCTGCTGGGTCACACCACTTATGGGCACTCCCAGGCTGCCCCCACATGATCAGGTACTCTATTTCAGGTGTTGTGCAGCACGTAAGCCGAAACTGGATATAGATCATACATACTGCTGGTTTTCATGTAAAACTACCCCAAATTTAAACGAAACTTGATACTGACCATGTATGCGGAGCAGAGCCTCAAAGATGAGGAACTATGGGGACAAAATTGTTTAAATCATTTCTGTTTAAATCATTGAACCCAAATGATGGTACCCCTAGAAAAGATTGAAAAAAAAAGTAGTGTGGTATCCTGGTGTGTACCGCCTTGAACATGACACACAGAAAGCCGAGGAGAAATTTGTCTGAAATTATTAGAAAAGCAATTACAGACAGTTATGTACAAAATAGGTGTTGTAGGTGTGCTCTTGAGTTGAATTTCTATGCAAGCCGAATATGCAAGTGCATAACTAGTATTATAAGTATTTTTTTCTTTCCTGTGAGAAAGGACTTTTATAATTTTGGAAACAAGGATTAACAATAAAGCTTCACTGCAGACACCATTGATAACGCTTACAGATGGAGAAAACGGTGGAATCCAGCAACCAGGCAGGCATGTGTTCAGGCATTAGTAGAGTAAAACTTCACGTTTATTTCATCATATAAAAAGTTAAAAAAGGATCCAAAGTAGAAAAATCTGACGCGTTTCGAGCTATAACATGCGCTTAATCATAGTCTAAATTTCAATGTGACAATGGGAGACATATAAAGAAACGGAAGTGGGAGGTATGCACGTCATTGATTACATCCGATAGTAATTGGTTAAAGAGGAAAAAAGCACAAACACAATAGAGACTGCAAGTATCACATAAATAATGTCAATACAGGTACATTAAATCATTTTTAAGATTTAAACCATATGGACTTCTAGTTTTCATCGTGAGTATCCAGTAAGCCTCTCTGTTACGGAGGGCTTTAACCCAATCTCCGCATGGATAAATTCCAAATGCTGGTCGAGAAGGAGTTAGCCGAACTACATGAAAAATCCTCAGCAATTACAAATAAGAATAATGTTGCACCATCAGAATGGAAAGCAATTAAAGATCTTAAAAATAACCCATATATTACAATCAGACAATCGGGCAAGGGCGGCTCCATTCTAGCTCTGGACAAAGAACTATATGCTCAAGAATGCAGAAAACTGCTATATGACAAAGAAGTTTATGTACCATTGAAATCCGATCCAACACCTAATATCACTATCAGATTGTCCACTCTAATAGCAGAGGGCAAGTCTCTGGGCATCTTCAATGAGAAAGTCAAGGACACCTTCATTCCCAAGTTCCCCAACACGGCTATTTTCTATGCATTACCGAAATATCACAAAGAGGTTTTCCCTCCCCCCCATGCGTCCCA
This sequence comes from Engystomops pustulosus, assembly GCF_040894005.1. Lineage (NCBI taxonomy): Eukaryota > Metazoa > Chordata > Amphibia > Anura > Leptodactylidae > Engystomops > Engystomops pustulosus. Next base: position 138,792,962 of record NC_092413.1, on the reverse strand, counting down.
TCATATCTGGATCTGGTTCACTTTTAGAATCGACTTCCACTTGGCTGGACACTATACTTCAACCGTTTGTGGCCAGGACACCAGCTTTCGTCAAAGATTCCTTTGAAATCCTTAAAATCATGGACTCTGTTATCTGGAACAAAAAAAAAAAAATTTTCATTGCGATGTAGTTTCATTATATACATGTATTCCCCATCATTTGGCCATCCAAGCTATAGAGTACCATTTGGACAAATATAGTTTATTTCCGAAATCCCAAATTGGTTATATTCTGGATTTATTGTCATTTCTGTTAACTAATAATTATTTCTCTTTTGATCCAAATTTTTTTTTTACAGAAGTAAGGTTGCCCCATGGGCTCAAGGTTTTCTCCATCCTTCGCTAATCTATTTATGTCATGGTTTGAAGAATTTTTTGTGTTTACTGACAATAACCCGTTTGCCCATTGCATTGAATACTATGGTCGTTTCATAGACGACTGTCTTATAATTTGGTCGGATGATAGAGACAATGGGGGAGATTTACTTACCCGGCCCATTCGCGATCCAGCGGTGCGTTCTCTGAACAGGATTCGGGTCCGAACGGGATTTATGAAGGTAGTTCCTCCGCCGTCCACCAGGTGGCGCTGCTGCGCTGAAAATCATCAGAACGCGCCGGAATAAACCGAGCTGAACCAGGTGAAGGTAAGCGCTTCCCAAGCGACACATTTTCGTTTTTTAAATGCGGCGGTTTTTCCGAATACGTCGGGTTTTCGTTCGGCCACGCCCCCCCCCCCCCATTTCCGTCGCATGCATGCCAGCGCCAATGCGCCACAATCCGATCGCGTGCGCCAAAATCCCGGGGCAATTCAGGTACAATCGGCGCAAATCGGAAATATTCGGGTAACACGTCGGGAAAACGCGAATCGGGCCCTTAGTAAATGACCCCCAATATATCTTCTTTCATGGAATATCTTAACATGAACCAATATAATATACGTTTCACTTACACTGTTTCTTCCACTACCATCTCATTCTTGGACCTGTATTTAACAGCTGATATGCAGAATCACAAAGTCAGTTGCGATTTATATCACAAACCCACCTCAGGCAATACTCTCTTATATACCACAAGTTGTCACCCCCCTCATGTACTCAGAAATCTACCGAAAGGGGAATTTATTCGAGCTAAACGCATTTGCACACAAGAGGAGCAATATGAACTTACATCTGCTTCAATATCTCAACGTTTGGCTGACAGAGGCTATAACAAAACTCATATAAAGCGCACCAGAAATCATATACAACAAAAAACTAGAGCCCATTTATTACACAAAGATCGTTCTTCCACTACTACCACAAAAAACAATCAAATTGATAAAACCATTAGTCAAGTTACCTTCACCACAGACTTTACATGCCAATATAACCAAGTAACACAAATTATAAAAAAAACATCTTCATACTTTGTTTCAGGATCCTATCCTGTTTGACATTTCGAGAACGGGCTGTCGTTTCTCTGCCAGAAACTCAGCTACTCTAGGTGACATGCTTTCCCCAAATTTGTTTAACTCAGCGCAGACATCTCAAACCTGGCTCACTAACAAAGGCAGTTACAAATGTGCTTCTGCACGATGAACCATATGTAAATACATACAAAAAACTGATGTAGTTTCCTCTGTATCCACTCATACCGATTATAAAATAAAGTCATTTATTAACTGTAACACCACCTACGTGGTATACTCTGTTGTATGTACCATCTGTTCATTGCAATATATAGGCAGCACCAAACGTGCTCTTAAACACAGGATTGCGGAACACATATCAGGAGCATGTATAACACCTATGTCTCATCAAAATATGTTTTATACACGCAACATTTCTTCTGTCTCTAGGCATTGTAAGGATATTCATAATGGTGACACTTCTTGTTTGATAGTTACACCTGTGGAGAAAGTTGCCCGCACTAACAGAGGCGGAGATTGGGTTAAAGCCCTCCGTAACAGAGAGGCTTACTGGATACTCACGATGAAAACTAGAAGTCCATATGGTTTAAATCTTAAAAATGATTTGATGTACCTGTATTGACATTATTTATGTGATACTTGCAGTCTCTATTGTGTTGGTGCTTTTTTCCTCTTTAACCAATTACTATCGGATGTAATCAATGACGTGCATACCTCCCACTTCCGTTTCTTTATATGTCTCCCATTGTCACATTGAAATTTAGACTATGATTAAGAGCATGTTATAGCTCAAAACGCGTCAGATTTTTCTACTTTGGATCCTTTTTTAACTTTTTATATGATGAAATAAACGTGAAGTTTTACTCTACTAATGCCTGAACACATGCCTGCCTGGTTGCTGGATTCCACCGTTTTCTCCTTGCTGCATCCATTTCTGACTCGGCTCAGTATATCCGTGCACCGGCGTCTACAACTCGTGGCTATAGGGTGAGCTGAGAAAAATCTTTTTCTTCTTTTTGTAACGCTTACAGATGACTATTATAGCCAGGGGCTAAACCTCACTAAATTATCATCGCCCATAGAGTTTGACTAGAAGTCACAGTGGACAGATAGGTCTCTTTGTAACTATGGGTTGTATGCATGTCGGGTGTTCCTAAACGGGTTGGCCACTCTTTTACATAAGTTGCCCATATGGCTTTACTGCCTTAATAATAATCCCTGAATGTTCATCAAGTTATCCAGCATTCCTTCTACTTACTTTAGTGTTATCTGCTATCGTTGTTTACATGTTTAAATACTGATGAATAGGAGGGGCTGAGACAGGATCAGTTTACATCATATTGGAACTTATATTACTGTTTGATTATTTGTTATTCAACTACTCATGGCGAAAAAGTGGTGATTTGGACATTTGGGCGTTATGTTCCGTTAGGGTTCACAGCCAGGTATAATCTTTTTACATTGTGATAGGATGGGTATTTTGGGACGTGGCGACACCTAACACGTTTATTATTTTTACTGTTTATTTTTATATGTGTTCTATGGAAAGGGGTGGACAGGATTAGAACATCTGCACAGATTTGCTAGTAGTTTATACACTCTCATAAGGAAATGCTGAGACTGGGTGCTTGATCCCTGTCATCAATAAAGCAATGAGTTACATCTAAATATTCACACCCTTATATGATGAAATGACTGGCAGACACTGCTGGCTGTATGAAGGATTACATCACATGAGGCATGCAAGACTGATCAGAGGACTATGAAACGAGCTTAACTTTCATTGAACCACAAGATCATTTTACTATTTCGACCTTTCTTTGTTCTTTGTCAAAAAAACTTATACATAAAAAATTTTTTAAAAAGTCAGTGTTAGTGTTATAATCAATTAGTGTCAGTGAGCGTCCGTCAGAGTCAGTGAGCGTCCGTCAGAGTCAGTGAGCGTCCGTCAGAGTCAGTGAGCGTCCGTCAGAGTCAGTGAGCGTCCGTCAGAGTCAGTGAGCGTCCGTCAGAGTCAGTGAGCGTCCGTCAGAGTCAGTGAGCGTCCGTCAGAGTCAGTGAGCGTCCGTCAGAGTTCAGTTTCTTTAATCTTTGTCAAAAAAACTTATACATAAAAAAATTTAAAAAAAGTCAGTGTTAGTGTTATAATCAATTAGTGTCAGTCAGCGTCCGTCACAGTCAGTCAGCGTCCGTGACAGTCAGTCAGTGTCCGTGACAGTCAGCGTCCGCCACAGTCAGTGAGCGTCCGCCACAGTCAGTGAGCGTCCGCCACAGTCAGTGAGCATCCGTCACAGCCAGTTTCAGTGTCAGCGTCCGTCAGAGTCTCCTAATCTAAGGGAGCTTCAGTTTCTTTGTTCTTTGTCAAAAAAACTTATACATAAAAAATTTTAAAAAAAGTCAGTGTTAGTGTTATAATCAATTAGTGTCAGTCAGCGTCCGCCACAGTCAGTCAGCGTCCGCCACAGTCAGTCAGCGTCCGCCACAGTCAGTCAGCGTCCGCCACAGTCGGTCAGCGTCCGTGACAGTCAGCGTCCGCCACAGTCAGTCAGCGTCCGCCACAGTCAGTCAGCGTCCGCCACAGTCAGTCAGCGTCCGCCACAGTCAGTCAGCGTCCGTCACAGTCAGTCAGCGTCCGCCACAGTCAGTCAGCGTCCGCCACAGTCAGTCAGCGTCCGCCACAGTCAGTCAGCGTCCGCCACAGTCAGTCAGCGTCCGCCACAGCCAGTTTCAGTGTCAGCGAGAGTCCAACAGCGTTATTCACTGTCAGACTTACAGTTTTGAACAGTGACAGTTCATCTGTGTCCACCAGCAGCAGTCAGTGTCACTGTAACGATTGTTACATTTGCAAGTAAATTACATTACACATTGTTACAGTTTCAAATAAAGTGCATTAGACAAAATGACACAAAGAACATACAGTGCTGAGGAGGCGTATGCTATGTTAGCCTCAGATACAGAATCAGCGAGTGAGGGAGGCTCAGAATTTGTTCTGTCCTCCTCTTCTTCTTCCTCATCTGATAATGAAGAACCTCCTCGCAGGGTTAGGAGGGCCATAACTCCAGTTTTACCTCCACCTCCAGAAAGTAACTGGTTTTCCACAACCTCCTATGTCCCCCAAGTACTTGACTTTACCGCTGTTCCAGGAGCCCAAGTACAAACAGTAGGGTTATCTGAAATTGGCCATTTCAAATTATTTTTTACAGATGACCTGCTGGACTTGATTGTTGAGCAAACCAACTTATATGCCCAGCAATTTTTAGAAACTAACCCCAATTCATTTTATGCCAGGCCATATAGATGGTATCCAACCACTAGAGAAGAAATTAAAAAATTTTGGGCATTAGTGCTAAATATGGGCCTTACAAAAAAACCATCAGTAAGGGACTATTGGTCTAAAGATCTCTTACATCATACCCCCTTGTATGGATCAACAATGCCCAGGGCTCGCTTTGAGGCCGTCCAAAAATTTCTCCATTTTGCAGACAATTCCCAATGCCCCCCCCAAAATGACCCCAGTTTTGACAGACTGTATAAGATTCGGCCCCTGATTAAATTTCTAAGCCACAAATTCTCTATACACCCCAAAAAGAGAGATTTCGGTGGATGAGTCCCTTGTGCACTTCAAGGGGAGAATAAAGTTTAGGCAATATTTGCCTAACAAACGTGCCAGATATGGCATAAAGATTTACAAAATGTGTGAGTCCGAAACAGGCTACACTCACACATTTCGGATCTATGAGGGAAGGGACAGTCAAATTCAGCCCCCTGATTGTCCTCCATCCCTCACAATAACTGGGAAGATTGCCTGGGACCTCCTGCATTCAGTGTTTGACAAGGGGTACCACGTGTACCTTGATAACTGGTACACAAGTGTGGCCTTGTTTCAGTGCCTGGCTGAGAAAAAAACACTCGCATGTGGGACGATCCGCAGGAATCAGAGGCACCTTCCCAAGACCCTAATAAGCCAAACCCTGCAGGTTGGGGAGAGCAGAGCACTTCACAGTGATGGGGTCCTCTTTTTAAAATTTAGGGACAAAAAAGAAGTGTTTATGCTATCTAGCATTCATGATGCCAGCAGCTCCCTTGTCCCTGTCCGCGGAACAGCAGAACCTATCTCAAGACCACTATGCATTCAGCATTACAATAAATTTATGGGGGGAGTGGACATGTCTGACCAGATCCTCAAACCGTACAATGCCATGCGGAAATGTAAAATATGGTACAAAAAGCTGGCAGTATATTTTATCCAAACGGCATTGTACAACTCCTATGTCATCTTTAGGAGCACTGGTCATCAGGGATCATACCTTGAATACCAGGAGAAGGTAATTAAATGTCTTCTCTTTGGTGATAATGCGGCAGAGGGAGGAGAAAGTTCTGCCTCTGCGACTGCTGTCTGCAGAATTGTTCCTGGGCAGCACTTTCCTGGAGTAGTGCCCCCCACTGCAAAAAAAAGTCACCCCCAGAAAAGATGTGTTGTCTGCTTCAAAAATGGCAAACGCAAAGACACAACATATCAGTGCGACACATGTCCCTCCCACCCTGGTCTTTGTATTAAAAACTGCTTCCGCATTTACCACACATCCCTGGACTTATAAATTTCTTTTTTACCTGTTTTCTTTTTTTTTATTTGAATACTCTGAACCCCTAATCTCGTCCACCTCCATAATTCCCATTATACCCCTAGATGAATACCAAGTAAATGAAGGCCTCAGAATCCTTGTGGCGTTCTATCACTTCCAGGCCCTGCCATGTGTCCAGGCAGTATATAAAAGTTTATTTTATGAAAGCAGGGGAAATAACCTTATAAATGTCAGAGTATATTTTTCCACATTTTTGCTGTTGCATGAAAATGATGTACTAAGTGGACATTTTTGATAAAAAATGTGTTTCAATATTTCAGATATTCACCACATCTGTTCCAAAAAAACAAGAGAACAATACAAGCGTATATACAAAATCCCTTAAAAAATATTTAGTGTGGTCTTTTATAAAACAGAGGTACTTATGGCTATAAGGGCCTATGTAAATCAAACTGGGACCTGTAAAACCTATAGGGAAATAGCCCTAAAAGCTTCAAAATCCTTGCATTGTCCTATCACTTGCAGGCCCTGCCGTATGTCCAGTGAACATATTTATGCCACTTTGGGGGTATTTCTGAACTCAGGAGAAACAGCACTATAAAATTAAGCCCATTTGTTTCACTTTCATGCTCTGCAGCTGACAAATCTGTCCTATAAATGCTGAATTTGTGAAAAATGGCACAAAATTTTTTTTCACGCTACATTTCAACAAAAAACTGTAAAACAACCATAGCATCAAAAGGCTTATCATAACCATAAATACATTCTTGCAGGGGTGTAGTTTCAAAAATGGTGTCATTTGTGGGGGGTTTCCATCATTCTGGGGGTCCACGGTCTCTTTGAACATTACTTGGGGCTGGTGAATCAATCATTCAAATATTGGTCTTTGAACGCCTCAGGTTGCTGCTTCACTTGCAGGCCCTGCCGTATGTCCAGTGAACATATTTATGCCACTTTGGGGGTATTTCTGAACTCAGGAGAAACTGCACTATAAAAATTAAGCCCATTGGTTTCACTTTCATGCTCTGCATCTGACAAATCTGTCCTATAAATGCTGAATTTGTGAAAAATGGCCCAAAAATTTTTTTCACGCTACATTTCAACAAAAAACTGTAAAAAAACCATTGCGTCAAAAGGCTGATCATAACCAAAAATACATTCTTTCAGGGGTGCAGTTTCAAAAATGGTGTCATTAGTTGGGGGTTTCACCCTTCTGGAAACCTCAGGAACTCTTGAAATGTGTCCTGGCACCTGATCTGTGTCCTTCGCCTAATCTGCCCTCCAAAAGCTCAATGGCGCTCTTTCTATTCTTTACCCTATTGTGGCCTCATAAAGTGGTTTACATCCACATGGGGATTATTGCCATAGTAAAAAGAAACTGCACAAACAAAAATTTGTGAGGTTTTTTCCTTTTATCCTGTATGGACATATGTATTTTAGGGCTAAATATTAACTTAATTGTAAAAATTAGAAAATTCCAAATGGAACCTCCATCTTGTTTCAATTCATATGAGACACTGAAAGGGTTAACAAACTTATCAATGGCTGTTCTGAGCAGTTTGAGGGGTGCAGTTTTAAAAATGGGATGATTTGTGAGGAGTTCCACAAAATATAACTTGTAAAACCCTTTACAATATGAAATGACCTCTAAAATCATTGAATCTTCCATTTTTTTGAAAATTTGAAAAATTGCTGTTCTATTAGAAAGTCACCTAATGGCCAAATAAAATATTATAACATTTAAAAAATGATGCCAACATAAAGTAGATTTATGGTAAATGTTAATTAGTTACTAATTTGGGTGGTTAGACTTACTGTAAAATGGGAATAACATTTAGAAATCAAAAAATTTCCATTTTTTCTAAATTTTTACCAAATTTCTTACTTTTTAATAAATAAATGCAAAGCATAACAACCAAAATATACCACTAACGTGAAGTACAACATGTCACAAAAAAACAATCTCAAAATTACCTAGGTATGATAAACCGTTCTAAATTTATAACTGCAAATAGTGACACAGAACAGATTTTAAAAATTGTGCTTGGTCCTGAAGCTATATAATGGCTTAGACGCGAAGGGGTTAAAGGACACCTGTCCTAAGGTCTCTGTCACTATTTCTGTCATCACTACATGTTGGAGCAGCTCACAAGGATCCATCCCAGCCTTTATCTAGTCAATTCATACATTAATCATTGTAAAATCATCTTTTCTTTATTATGTAAATAATGCTGGTCACATGGTCAGAGGCAGTGATTTCACCCCTGTAACCCCTCCCATCTCCTCCCCCTGCTCATGTATTTGTGTAATGTATAGTAAAGCATTGCTAGTGTCTGTGCTTTTTCTGCTGACATGCTGCATCCTCCCATACATATGTGACATCAGCTACACATGTATCTTTTGTGCTATAACATGAATGCCTGGAGCTGTTGTATCTCCTACACACACGCACACACGCTGCAGGGGCGCCAGCACCAGGAAGCACATGGAGGAGCCATTATACAGGCTGTCAGTCAAGCACTGGGGGAGTGGCTGTGCCACCCACTCATGAATAAGCTGGACAGCTTGAATATGCTAATGACTCATTGGACATTTCACAGGTCATTTGCATACAGCTTTAGGACCTCATTGCTTAAGTTTACAGGAATGTAGAGGGACAATGAAAGGATAGGGACAATGCTCTCTAATGGCAGTTTATAAAAATATATTTTTAGGGGGTTATTTTGCCTGGCGGCTTCTCTTTAAAGAGAACCCGTCATCCAAAATTACCCCCCTAAACTAAATATATTTTCATAAACTTGCATTAGGGAACATTGCCTCTATCCCTTCATTGTCCCTCTACATGCCTGTAAACCTAAGAAATGAGGTCCTAAAGCTGTATGCAAATGACCTGCGAAATGTCCAATGAGTCATTAGGATATTTAAGCTGTCCAGCTTATTCATGAGTGGGAGGTACAGCCACACCCCCAGTGCTTGACTGACAGCTGCATGTGCTTGCTGGTGGCCATGCCCCCTGCAGCCTGTGTGTATAGGAGAGATACAACAGTTATATGCCATGTATTGCAGAACATGTCAGGTACTTGTGTAGCTGATGTCTGTGTCTCTTACATGTGTATTAGGAGGATGCAGCATGTCAGCAGCACAGACACTAGCAATGCTTTACTATACATTACACACAGACATGAGCAGGGGGAGGAGAGGGGAGGGGTGACATCACTGCCTCTGACCATGTGACCAGCCTCATTTACATAATAAAGAATAGATTATTTTATAATGATTAATGTATGAAATAACTAGATAAAGGCTGGGATGGGATCCTTGTGAGCTGCTCCAACAGGTAGAGGTGACATCAATAGTGACACAGACCTGATGACAAGTGTCCTTTAAGGAACTCTTCCACTTTCCTATGCATAGAGTCTTTTAAGGAGTTTATGTCTTCAAAGGGGAGAGAAGAGCCACAGGGTTCTGCCACTCTCTGTTAATTAGAGCTGATATGGTACTATGAATGGGAAATGTAAGTTTTTCCCTCAAACATAATGTCCAGGACATTTTTCAATATCCATAGAAGGTCTAACCATTCTTAGTAAATGCTCTGTGTCCTCTGTTATAAATAATGGATGCCCTGATAGCTTTTCATCTGTGACTGAGGAAGTTCTCTCGTCTCTTTTCTCTCCCTCCTCCTCTGAATTTGAAAGTTCCCCCCACAGGGTCTGCATGCATGACTACTGAGGAGGGTCCTGGGAGATCTTTATCTACTAATACCGGTCTTGGATCAATAACATTTTTGACCGTCACCTGAACCTCTTACCTAATAACGGATCGGAGAGAGTAATTATTTTTCCAGCACAAGCACTTTTCTCATAATTTGATGGTAATTTTCTACCAAAGATTCTGCACTCTCTGTGGTAAGTTTTTTTTAATAGCCTTTTTAGGAACCTCTTCTCCCTAAAAATGTTAGAAGATTACCATCAAAATAGAGGTGTGAATACCTTAATGAAAAACCCTCACCACTTCTTAAGTTACCAGATTCTGGGATCTTAGGCGCTCAGGAGCTTCACTTCTAGCTGCCATCTTACTGGCTAACACAGGAAACACCAGCTTTCCACATTTTGTACTTTAGCCCCCGACCCTTCGCTCCAGCATAGAGGCAGTAAAATAAATAAATCCCAGGAGGAGGGTTAATAACTCTGGGTTCCCACTGTTTCGTCCAAGATCTCTTCAGATTCCGTACGTCACAGAGTGAATTGGAAGTACTCCGGTCCACTTCCGGTCACGCTGGCGGCTACTCTGTATCATGCTGGGAGAATATCGGCCGTGTCACACGGCCTACATCATCCCTGGTTTCCTGTCTCTGGGAGTGGATCCCTCTCTCTGGTTGGTGCCGTCGTGGTGTTGTGGAAAAAAAGCTTTCTATACAATGCGGCAAGTGGAGATCTAGAAAACCGTGAGGAATTAATACAAAAGGTATTTTGAAAAATTGTATAACTTTTTATCCCACAAATATTTGCTGAAACAGGACTGCCACATTTCAGTAGCCTAATATCTCGTGTATAATTGATAAAATGTAATGCTCTCCCTGCCAGGCATGTCTGAAAATGTTGTCACTTTATTGGCCAGAGCAATTTTTCCAATCTTGATGTGTACAAATAATCTAAATTACAGCACAAAGAATTATATTAAACCCCCAACAAACCACCATGCAATTTTGATGCAAAGTGTAAAATTGTATAAAAAATGCAAAAATAGATTTGATGGCAAAATATTGCTCCAAACAGAAAATATTTTTGTTTTACACTTCCTAAATGTAATATGAACATTTTGTATAGTTCTTAGATGCCTCATGCTTATCAGTATACATGAATAAATCATATGATCACCAAAACTGAAATAACACAATCTTCTTTTCAGCTACAAATGTTAAGACCATCACAACATGAAATAAATGGCAATTAAACACATTAAAAAGTAAAGTCACCCTTAACCTATATATTTTTTGAAAGCTGGCAATTGCATTTTTTACATAAAACTCACATCAAATTGGAGGTCAGTGAGCAGATTATATGGACCAAAACACACAACATCAAAAAAAATTTACAATTGTGGTTGCAATCCACAAATATGTTTAAAAATACACACCAAGTAAAAGAAAAAAGCAGCTCCTATTCTGTTAATTTTTTTTTTACAACCACCTTCATGCAGCAAACGGATAAAATGTAAAAATTAATTGAACATTCAACATTTCTACTAAAATATTGACAAATCCAGACGTTTCTGTGTGTGTATATATAAAGTTTATATATACATTCATGTGTATTAAAAGATGCATCAAAGGGAAAGTTAAATCTGCGGGGTGTGCCAATTAAAAAAAAAAAATGTCACACACACATTTTACACTCCCTCACACAACAGTGACCCAATATATCTATAAGCCAAACTTATAACAAAGGTTACTTTTAGATGGGTATAATATGTGCACCATTTTATTAATAACACAACCTTCTGCAGTTCATAAAAATTTGCGTAAGAAAGCCACAGGGGTGGGGGAAGGTGTGGAGGAGAGTGAATGTATGAGGGGATACAGGCATGTAGACTGCTGCAACTGCAACTTTTGTGTGACTTTTTTTAAGTTGCAAAAACCATTAAATGAAAATGCCACATATATCCTCATCTTAAGATAAATTAAACTAGCACAAAACACATAAATTGAACAGGTGCAAAAGCAGACTAAAGATCAATTACCTCCATTAACTTCAGATTAGGTCGCAAGCACACAAGTTTTTGCGGTCCATTTCCTAGCCCATGTATTTGCTGGTAAATTGGGTCTCTATTTTGTTTAATGGACTCAATACCCATTGATGGTGTTGTTCTTATTGCTGTGTTTGCATCCTCTGTGCAGTCTTGTCCTGTTCTGAGCCATTTTTTGCATTTGATGCCTTCCCATTGAAGCGTATGGGTCTTCATTTTTTGCAGATTGCTCTCAGCTTATCAGTTATCACATGACATATGGAAGACACAGGAGCTGTTTTTACTGAAGATGGCTGAGAAGTGAGGCAAAAATGGAGTGAAATACAATGCAAAAACTGAACTAACAGGCCTTTGTTTGGCGACCAGAAAAAAAAATGTGTACTACTGTGCATGGTTTGTGAAAGTGTCCTAAAATTTGTGGCATTTTGGCCAGTGATGTTCAGCATTCTGAGGAGCATGACATGTTATCAGTGTGCTTCATTTTGGTGTCCTTTTAGCCTGAATTTTCACAATGCTGCTATGGCACTGTGTTTCTCTGTAAAACTGATTTGGAAATGCAGCAAAAATTGAAACAGGTGACTAAAACTAGAAGTACACGGCTCTGGTTGGTCTCCATGTGTCGTAGTGATATGATGCATTGAGTCCCTTCTTCTGCACAGAAAAGCAGCTTCGGACTGTAAACTATGATGCTTAGGGGACTGTGGTCAGTCACGTTCTTCTAGCCCAACCTTGTATTTACAAAAAGTAAAACTGTTGTACATGGCTTCTTTGGTATTTCATGAAGAAATGTGATCCTATCCTACAGTATATGGCTTCTACACAAACTAATTGTTGAACAGCAATTTCAATGGCTTGTCTACCTCTTATTCTGAAAACTGATGTTTTATTAAATTTCAACCTGCATTTTCAGATCTGGTTGTGAATGTAAATGGATGACTTTATTTAATGGAAATTCTAATCTCACAGTGAATCAAGAAATGTTGGCAGATTTATTTCTCAAAAGTCAAGAGAATGATTGATAGATTATTTACTTCTTTCAGAATAGGACAGCAAAGTGGGTAAATATTTCAGATTTTGACATTACCCGCTATCTCCAGAGATTAGGAGACTCTGACGGACGCTGACACTGAAACTGGCTGTGACGGACGCTCACTGGCTGTGGCGGACGCTGACTGACTGTGACGGACGCTGACTGACTGTGGCGGACGCTGACTGACTGTGGCGGACGCTGACTGACTGTGGCGGACGCTGACTGACTGTGGCGGACGCTGACTGACTGTCGCGGACGCTGACTGTGACGGACGCTGACTGACTGTGACGGACGCTGACTGACACTAATTGATTATAACACTAACACTGACTTTTTTTAAAATTTTTTTATGTATAAGTTTTTTTGACAAAGAACAAAGAAACTGAACTCTGACGGACGCTCACTGACTCTGACGGACGCTCACTGACTCTGACGGACGCTCACTGACGCTGACGGACGCTCACTGACTCTGACGGACGCTCACTGACTCTGACGGACGCTCACTGACTCTGACGGACGCTCACTGACGCTGACGGACGCTAACTGACTCTGACAGACACTGACTGACTCTGACGGACGCTAACTGACGCTGACGGACGCTAACTGACTCTGACAGACACTGACTGATGCTCACTGACGCTGACGGACACTAACTGACACTGACTGACACTGATACTAACTAACACTGACTTTTTTTTTTTTTTTAGTTTTTTTGACAAAAAAAAAAAGAAACTGGGAACTCCCTAATAGTGTGGGAGTTATGGGGGATGATCACAGAGGGGCAGCTGTGATCAAAGGGTTAAAATGGTGGATTTTGACTATGAGGGGACAGCAGAAGGACACAGGCTCCGTTCTCTTCACTTCACAACGCTGAATGAGGAGAATGGAGCTTGCAGCCCTCCTCTGTCCTCCTCTTGACACGTGATCGCTGTCTGATTGGCCATTCTATACAGATCGGCCAATCAGAGCGATCGCCGGCAAGGGACCGCTGTGATAGGTCCCTTGCCGGTTACTAGGATACCGGACCCGGCGGCCGGCGCCGAGATCGCGGGTCTGTGTCACTGTCACGAGTGACAGTGACACTTTAAAGTTGTGACGTGACTCTACGTCTAGGTGCGGGAAAGACCCGCATCCTATGACGTAGAGTCACGTCAAGGTGCGCAAAGGGGTTAAGAAATCCTGGGAGTCTTCTACGGCCACCTTTAGGCCCGTTCCACACTTGCGAGTGTGATGCGATGAACTCGCATCACACTCGCAACGCATGCTTCCGGGAACGCACGGCCCGAACCCTGCACACCGAGAGTGAACTGACATGCTGAGTTCACTCCCGGGGTGCAGGGTTCGGGCCGTGCGTTCCCGGCAGCGAGTGTGATGCCAGTTCATCGAATCACACTCGCAAGTGTGGAACGGGCCTTAAACCAGTGGTGGCAGCAGCAAGTGTAGCCCAGGACAGTCCTAAAAACCTTGATAGCTAACATCCAAAATGGTGCGGCTTTTCTGGCAGATGCCTCAGTGGATACCTTAAGACTTTCAGCCAGGTCTGCAGCCTTGTCAAACTCAGCAAGGAGTTCTACTCCTCTAGGAGTAGACTTTGTGGTATCCCTTGCGATGGTAATTTTCTTTTTGGTCCCATTGTAGATGACTTGCTGGAAAAAGGGCTTTCCCTATCGTTCTACACCCTAAAGATCCAGGTAGAACAAGGTTCCAGAGGAAAGAAAGAGTCTAGGCCCGGTTCTTCCACACTACCTCAAAATAATAGAGGTTTCCTGTTTGGCCAACAACAACTATAGCCCAGACAATCCAATCCCCATGCACAATGACGTGAAGCCCCAGGTAGGAGGAAGACTATCCCACTTCTTTCATGCCTGGAAACAGATTTCCAACAGCGAATGGATCCACAGATTCATCCTACAAGGGATAGTACTGGACTTCTTAAAATCCCCCTCCTCAGAAGTTCAGAATGACAAAGATTCCATTGAGGAACAAAGGGATTGCCATGATGTCACAGCAATAGCTGTGCTTCTTTCCAAGAAGGTACTGTGTCCAGTCCCAACAGGGGAAGGAGGTAGAGGGTTCTCTCAACCCTCTTTGGGGTTAAAAAAAGAAAAAAAAAACCAGTGGGGCCTCAAGAACAATAATAAATCTAAAAGAGCTAAACAAACACATATGGGTGCTGAGCTTTAAGATGGAAACGTTAAAATCTACGGTAAATCAGTTATTCCCAGGATGTTTTATGGTGTCAATAGATCTAGCAGACGCCTATTATCATGTAGCAATTCATCCAGAATTTGCGGTTCAAATAGGACAAAAGTTGTCCATTTCCAGTACAAAGCACTCCCCTTTGGTATAGCCATAGCGCCAAGGGTGTTCACCATGAAATGGCAGCCTTTATAAGAATAGATCAGGGCCTTTTTATTTTACTTTGCTTCAAGATAGGATCATCTTAAAACCTGACCAGGAGTACCTCCCTAAAGTAGTCTCAAATTTTAATAGGTCCCAAGAGGTTGTTCTTCCCTCTTTTTGTACAGATCCAAAGTCAGAAAGAGAAAAATTCTTTCATAAATTCTGCTGCATGCTGGTCTACCCCCCCTCACTTTCTTTAAACACTATTGGTTAGATGTGGTGTGTTCTCTTGATCTTTCTTTTGGGAGAAATGTGCTCTCCTCCATTATCCCTCCTTAATATTTCTGTCTGAAAAACGTTCTGGTTAGTGCAGTCGTGGTACTGGGGAAAATCGTAGTTTAAAAAAAAAGTTACTGACCGCTAATGAGGTTTCCTCGAACCACAACAGCACCTAGTATATTCCCACCCTGGTGTTTTCTTACTTATTTTCTTGGTGATAATTTATGGGTGTCGCAAAAAAAAAAAATTTTTTTTGGTACCGTAATACTACTAACAATAAGGCTCTTCTAAGTCTCTGTAACCACTAAGGCAGAATAGGGGGAGCGTGGTTTTTATGCTCAGGTTTCCTGTCCCTGGGGGCGGATCCCTCTCTCTGACTGGTGCCATCGTGGTGCGAGGAAACCATTACCGGTGAGTAACTACAGTTTTGTTTTTTTAAATTTCACTGAATAAAAATCTGCCCATAGTCATGTGATGTAACATCAGAGTAAGCGGAGCCGTGTTATATTGAGCCATGTACATGGCTCAATATATCACACAACTCCTTACTCCAGTGTAACGAGCCATGCACCTGTGTGACGTCACATGACTGGACAGATTTCTTTCCACTGGAAATCAATTTATACAGAAAAGTATTTTGGAAAATTGTACAACTTTTCATTATAAAAATATTTGATGAAACCCCTTTAAATCTTGCCAATTGCACTCTTAACCCCTTAACGCTGAAGCCACTTTTCACCTTCCTGACACAGCCCATTTTTTAAAATCTGACATGTGTCTATTTAAGTGGTTATAACTTTGGACAACATTGTACTTCCTGTTGGTTGAGAAATTTAATCAATATATTTAGTATAAATGGAAATTTGGCTAAATTTTTGAAAAAAACAATGTTTTCCAAATTCAAAATTTTCTACTTTTTGGAAAGTTGGTCATATCACTAAAATAACTTGATAACTAACATTTTCCATATGTCTGCTTTAACTTGGCATCATTTTTCAAACATCTTTTCCTTTTTTTAGGATGTTAGGAGGCTTATAACTTTAGGCGCAATTTTTCAGATTTTCACGGAAATCATCAAAACCTACTTTTGGAGGGTCAATTTAGTTAGAAGTGACTTTATAAGGCCTACATGACAGAAAACCCCCACAAATGACACCATTTCAGAAACTACACCCCTCAAAATATTCAACCTTTGGGAATTTTGTTAACCCTATGAGCGTTTCATGAGGGTGAAAGATAAATGAAAGTGAAATTAGAGAAATGTAATTTTATCTTACTATAGATTCATTGAACACTAAAATTTGCACCTTCACAATGGGTTAAAAAGGAAAATGCATTTTACAATGTTGAGGGCAATTCCTCCTGAGTATGCCAATACCCATTTTGTCACTGTACCCTGCTGTACGGACACAGGGGGGCACTTGGAAGGGAAAGAGTGTTGTTTCGTTTTTGCAGGGCAAATATGGCCGAAAAAGTTTTCATGTGTCAGGATGCATTTGGAAAGCCATAATGGTACCAAAACAGAGGAAAGCCCCAACAAGAGACACCATTTTGGAAAGTACACCCTTTTGACAGTTTAGCAAGGTGTAATTTGTGTAGTTGCCCCAACAGGTGTTTGATTCAATTTGGCCCCAAAAGGGAAAAAAGGTGAAAATTTTCTCAAAAAAGTCACTTTACCCCAAATTTTTGTAAGCCACAAGGGATAAAAGATGAAACAACCCCCATAAATGTGTAAAACTATTTCTCCTAAGCACAGAACTGCACCACTTTTTCATATAAAGTGTTGTATGGGTGCACAGTAGGGCTCAGAAGGGAAAGAGGGGCGTTGGCCTTTTAGACGCTAGATTTGACAATCATCCTTTACATGTGTCAGGATGCATTTGGAGAGCCCTAGTGGTACCAAAACAGAGGGGAACCCCAACAAGTGTCACCATTTTGGAAAGTGCACCCTTTGGAGAATTTAGAAAGGTGTAATATGTGTATTTTCCCCTACAGGTGTTTGCTTCAATTAGGTCCCTAAAAGGAAAAATATGAACATTTTCCCAAAAAAAGTCACTTTTACGGCTATTTTTTGTATCCCATAAGGCATTAAAGATATAACAACCCCAAAAAATGTGTACTAGCATTTCTCCCGAGTATAAAATTGCCCCACACATGCAAATAAAATGTTGTATGGGTACGCAGTGAAGCTCAGAAGGGAAAGAGGTGCGTTGGCCTTTAAGAAGCCAAATTTGACAGACATCCTTTACATGTGTCAGGATGCATTTAGAGAGCTGTAGCGGTACCAAAACAGAGGGGAACCCCAACAAGTATCACCATTTTGGAGAGTACACCCCTTAGAGAATTTAGCAAGGTGTAATATGTGTATTTGTCCATAAAGTTGTTTGATTTAATTAGGACTTAAATAGGAAAAAGGTGAAAATTTTCTTATAAAAGGTTATTGTACCCCTATTTTTTTTATAGCCACAAGGGATAAAAATATGTAATAACCCCCCAAATTGTGTAAACCTATTTCTCTCGAGTGTAGAAGTACCCCACATGTGTATATAAAATGTTGTATGGGCGCACAGTAAAAGGGAAGGGGGATGTTTGCCTTTTAGAAGCCAAATTTGACAGAAATGTTTGAAATGCATTTGGAGAACCCTAGTGGTATAAAACAGATAAGAATCCGAAAAGTGACCCTAATTTTTGAACACACACCCCTTACAGAATTTTGCAATGTGTAATATATGTATTTGCCTCTACAGGTGAATGATCCAATTAGGCCCTAAATACACGTGGTGAAATGAGCATTTTGAACATATAGGTGATGTGCAATGGAGTCCAAGATGGAAATTGCAATTATTTCTGGAAAGTTCAGTGCCCATTATGTGGCGCCCCTTATGAAATAATGGAGGGGTATAGGGAGCAACGTGACCTAACAGTTGTTACAATTATTCATTTTACCTAAATGAATTCACAACAGCTTGGGCGTGAATTGTGAATGTGTTGCGTATAAGGAGGTAGAATATACCAGGGGACCAACTAAACTTTTGTCACTCTGGAGCTGTCGCAGGTATCTTAGTAGTGTGTAGTGTCCATCCTAACTCCTCTTTTGGAAGAGACTCTTTATTGAGTCCTACCTTTAGAAGCAGCAGAATTCACCGGGAAAATGCTGTCCTGGCAAAACACAGGAACATCTAAACCAGAGGTACTGGGGCCCCGTCCTTCTTGTCCCAATATTAGTTTCCTAATACCTTCCTCTTGAAAACGGAGAAATGATACGGCAGGACCTGCACATTGGAACAGCACGTAAGAGTTGTACAGCCAGCGCTTTTGTACCATATCTTCGTTTTCTGTAGGGAAATTATCGCTAAGTGTTGCTCGTATTCACCCTAGCGATGCCCATTGTGACGAATATTGCTGCTATTGGCTGGTCGATTTGGTCCAGCCCAAAGCGGCAAACATGGACAGAGGGGGGCAGCAAAACCCCTCTGGACCGCAAGGCACAATTAGTGGCTGTCAGGAACAGCCGCTACCCTGCCCCAATCACCGTGTCTACAGACAGTCTACATCGGTAAATTCGCTTCTATTGGCTGGTCTGAATTGATGAGCCAATAGCAGCGATCATGAACTGGGGGTGTGGGGGTGACGGAACCATTTTTTGGCAAGTTTTTTTCTACCACATTCACCGAACGGGTCCAATTATGATTAGGATTTATTGTACAGACTGTTACGGACGCAGCGATACCAAATAAGTGGGGTTTTTTTTGTGAGTTAGTGTTTTTTATACTTTATTACTTGTGTACAGGGAAATGTGGTGTTTGTGTGGACTTTCACTTTCTTTTATTATTTATTTTTATTTAAAAAAAAAATTTGTTTTAACTTTTTTTTTTTTTTTTTACAGTAACTGACATTTTAGCTTGAACAAGTGATCTTCTGATCACTTGTTCAAGCTCTTTTACAGGTTACACAGTGCAATACACAAGTATTGCACTGTGTAATGTAAGACACTGAGCATGCTGCCCGGCACCGGGAGGAAGATCGCGTAGCCCCGGGCACCGGCAGTCCCGGGGCTGCGATTGACTTGAAATGCTTTTTAAATTCCTCTAACACCCACGATCGGAGAAATCTCAGATCGCGGGTGTCGGCTATAATATATAGCCGACACCCGCAGCTTCTGGCGCCGGCTCCGTTCAGGAGCCGGCGCCTGAAGCTTGACGTAATAGTAATGCATTTTGCGGGAACGCACCTCCCGCCATGCAGTACTATTACGTCAAATGTCGGGAAGGGGTTAAAATGTAATGTCAGGAATACAAATACCGTATTATACTTTAGTACAAGCTGACCCGATTATATAAGCCAAGGCCACCAATTTTTCCACAAAAGAAAATCAGAAAACCTATTGACTCGAGTATAAGCCTAGGGTGGAATATGCATTAGTCTTAGCCTCCTGCCAGTATACAGCTAGCCAGCACCCTGCCCCCCAGTGTATAACCAGCCAGTCCCCAGTACATAAATAATTAACTCTGTACTCACCTTTCCGAAGTCCCACAGGCAGTGACAGGTCGTGTGCGCCAGCACTTATATTGAAGTATATACCAATTACCTTTTACCAAAGAGCATAAAGAAGTAACCAAAAATGCATTTGGGAACCCAGTTTGGCATGGAGTATTGATGCCTGAATAAGCCGTAATGTTTTTTTTTTTCTCCTCTTTTGAGCTATCCACTATGCGATTTCAGTTTTACACCTTGCAGGGCCTAATATAAGCCAGGCAGAACTATGGTCAGTTCTTCAGATTTACTTTTTCAAATCACAAAGAGAGCCCCTTTTAGGACTGCCAAGGCGAAACGCTAGTCTATTTACAAAGCTGTCCCAAGACAGGATAGAGCCATAACGGTCAGGCCTAAAACGTAACTTTTATTGCATCTATAAGAATTATAATAAATTGTTAATCACACTTGTGAATTTAAAATCCGCAGGTATGAGGCTGCTAGTTAACCTAATATCGTTTGTAATACTGAGTATTCACTCAGCCTATAGGTACATCAGCGGGTCTCTGCAGTGACCCGTTACTAAAGCAGCCTCAAACAAGTCAAATTAAAAGCCAGACAATAGCCCCCCCGACACGTTTCGCCGGATAGCCAGCGTCAGGGGATCGGGGCTTCTTCAGTTTTACTGAACATTTATATCCAAAGCTTGATAGAATTGAGCAACTTTAATTTTTTTTTTGTTTGTTTTTTTTATGGCTGCATCATATCGTTCACCAGATAATAGTCTGAACCAATTTGTACAGCAACCTTTGACCATTAATTAAAAATATATATCACTCCCCCCCCCCCCCCAAAAAAAAGGCACAAATTTAGTAGGTACCAGCAATGTATTTTTTTACTTTTTCAAATATACATCAGGATTAAACAGTGTGATTGGACATTAACATCTCTACGCCAGACTTTATATTACTTACAATTTAAGCAAAGTCAGAGCTCAGCTACTGGAGTAAAGTGTAAACCTCTGCAATATAGATTAACAATTTAACTGCTGCAACCCATTTTTTTATTCAGTTATTAAAATAATCTTCAACTTGCATCAGCATAAAATACGATCCATTCACATATTAACAGTTGGTTAGAACTCTTATGACAGCAGTATTACAAGCAATGGTTATTTTACAAAATATCATAATTAGCCCAACAATTTGTTTGAACATACACACCTCAGCTGGACATTCTCTGGTCAGCGAGTCCCATAATAAAATTTAATAGATCTAAACAATCATCTTAAAATCGTTCTAAATGGGTGGTGGGGAGTACGCATGATTTGTCCTAAAACGGGCAGGGTGACATGCTGATCTTCAATGTGGAAATAAAATGCTTTGACAAGTCATGGAATGCAGGTCTCCCCAGGCAGCTCCAGTCCACTGGGCAAATTGTGCTTGCTTCAGCACAGGGTCTTTCAGCTGACTGCTTTTTCATTTGGGAACCAGATTAAAATTGCTAGCATTACAGTCAGTCTCATCTTTTGCACATATAAAACTGAGGCACTGGTGACTATAGAGATGCAATCATAAACATTCCTTAAGTTTAAAAAAAATATATAGGAAAAAAAAATAGCTAAAACCCTTAATCACTTGATACTGTATATACATAAACTGGTACTTTACTGTATAGAACTCATGAACAGAATGATATTTCCAAAGTATACATAAAAATTGCAAGTTGATTTCACAGTTACTAGATACAATTTTAACCAAATACATTGTTAGTCATAAAAATATTTACTATTTACATGTACACTGTATAAATGTTAATAGAATTCATTTTTTAAGCTGCCACTGCATAAAATCATTTTGCCCCATGTTATCTGTGCAGCATTGCTTGGTCACTATACCACAAGATAATGCTCAACTCTACGCCACATCATAGAGACAAATTTTTGTTTGCACTTTGCTTTATCCTAGTTGAGAACCCCAGCAGCTCTGGACAGCTCGTCTGCTCATTAGCAATTTGATTGCATTTCACCAGTAGGTCGTAATTTATTTGGTCAGTGATCATACTGTCCTGCTTGTAGTTTGGATGACTGGACACAAACTCTCTCATCCATCGAGCGACGGTCATCAGCTCTCCTACAAAAGAAAACAGCCTTTATAGAAAGGTTCAACAAGTATGGAAAGTAGCTTGTGTATGAACAGGTCTAAAAGCACTGAGCAGCAGCTTGAAGTTATATTGCCAAGGTCAGAATAAAGCAGCATATGGCCTAGACAAAACCTATGCAGACCTTGCAGGGCTTAATCACATTTTACACAGTATAGTATGCACATGCATATATAATCTTAAACATCCAGATGAAGCCTAAGGTAATGAAAAGATCCGGTGCCGACATATCAAGTGTCTTGTTTACTTGATGTACAGTACCAAGAGCTATCAGCATTGAATGCTCACTGGCTCCCTTGTTGAAAGTTTGGTCAAAATACTGGCACCCTGAATATGATACAAGTTCTCAGTGGGAGCATTTACATGACTAAGGAGACT
The DNA here is from genome assembly GCF_040894005.1 of Engystomops pustulosus. Lineage (NCBI taxonomy): Eukaryota > Metazoa > Chordata > Amphibia > Anura > Leptodactylidae > Engystomops > Engystomops pustulosus. The sequence goes on along the minus strand of NC_092413.1, from coordinate 138,770,524 downwards.
TCGCATGACATAATAGAAGATTAGTGTCTCGTCAGAAGCCACATCTGTTCCATAGAACCTAAAAGACATGCTTTTTGAGAACTCTCTCATCTTTCAGATCATATCAGGCTTATGGATCTGTGAGCTACAGACTGGATATCTGCCACTTGCAGGCAGTTAGGACACAGTTTGAAATACATCTCTGGTTCTGTAGCTCAAAGCCATAAATGTTATCTAAAAGAACAGATCTTCATCTTTAATAAGACACATAAAACCTTGTTACTAGGTTCAATAGAAAAGATATGGGCTTCTGAACCAAAACTTCCCCTGCAACCACTAAACTTGAAAATAGAAAGGCAAAATTTCACAGAAAAGAAGGAATTCTAGATAGGAAGTTCTATACCCTACCTAAAGCGTAGACCTGTTGACATTTTTAAGCATTAAAGGGTTTTTCTCATCAACGACACCCATTATGTATATGTGATCCCTGTGGGTGCGAAAGCTCATCAGCAATCAGATGATGTCCAAATCCCATAAATTGTTACCTGATGCTCTCTTCTTGATAAGTTTAAGGTAGTTTAAGATGGTGCAGCGAGTGTCTACATCAACCTCCATATTTTCAAGGTAAGAATTGAGAATTGGGAGTAAACCGGGAAATACTCCGTCCTGTAAAAGTTAAAAGTAGTAACTTAACCTTCCATGTAAAAGTCAGTATCAAAATGAACGGTCTTATTCTAAGACATTACCTTTCCATTGATTATTGTATCAATGCTCATCAGAGTGTACTCTTCAGTTTCATCTTCTGTGCCATTAACTGCTGGACTACAGCCATCAACAGCAGGAATGCCAGCTACACGAAAGGAAAAGATGCAACACTACCATTATTTTTTTTTTAAAAGGTGGTTAGTAGTAGGGAGTAAACTTGTGTTTGGAGGTCAATCTTTGTTGGATTCTCATCTTTACATGTGAAAGAACTAAATATTTATTGTGCTACACTAGGACAGTTTGCCAAAGTATATTACAACAGAAATTTAAAGGCGTATTCCAGGAAAAAGCATATTTCATATTCAAACGGGTCATTAAAAACTAGTATGTAATTAGTTATTTAAAGATTTGCTCCCCATAGCAGAAAAAATGTTCTGGACATACACTATGATGAACAATGCTACTGGCCCTTTAAATCAGAGCTGTGACTTTGACCCTGTGGAGAAGACACCGGACAGAATATGGCTGCCAGCCACATGTCCTGCACCTGTCCGGGCAGGTCTTGTGATAATCACTATGTTTGGCTGTAGTCGGTTGGTTGCAGTGCATCCAGTATGGCCAGCGTTTTTGGGAGACCCTTCTCAGTGGGGAAATGTGCAGTGATGGCACTTACACGCATCCCTCTTATGGAAACAGCCCACAACAGTCTTTTAGATCATCTCTGGGAGCAGAGCATAAGAGGGAAGAGACCTTATGGAGAACAGAAGGATCATGGGAGTTGTGGTATCCCGTGGTGGCCATCTTGGAGATAACTCCACTTAAAGGGAACCTGTCACCAGGAGACCCGTTTTAAGAACTCCCCCAGTCCCCACAGAGCATAGAACATACACTGCCAAAGTGTTTTTGTATTAAAAATGTTTTTTTTCAGAAAAAAAAAAAGATATGTTATATTGTACCTTTCATTAGCATGTGCTGTGTGACTAGGCAGTTGCCAAATTGGAGGGGCTGGAAAGGAGCAGTTCCCCCCCACCCTTGGGAAACAGCTACTCCATGTGACCTTTTCAAATATATGAAAACACCCATAACTTGGCTTAGCGACGCCCCCTGCTCCTCTACAGCCAATCCCGAGTGTTGATAGTTATTCATATATTTGAAAAGGTCACATATTTCCCAAGGGTGGGGGTGGGGGGGGACTGCTCCTTTCCAGACCCTCCCATTAGGCAACTGCCTAGTCACACAGCAGATGCTAATGAAAGGTACAATATAACATCTTTTTTTCTGTAAAACCAATTTTTTTTTTATACAAAACACTTTGGCAGTGTATGTACTATGCTCTGTGGTAGTGCTAAAAATGGATCTCCTGGTCACATGTTCCCTTTAATTTATAAAAGACAACTATTTAAGCTCCATTTTGTGATTAAGAATTCAGGCAGTCCCCTACTTAAGAACACCGAACTTACAGACGACCCCTAGTTACTGTACTTTTGCCCTAGGCTACAATAAATCGGCTATAACAGTTATCACAGGTGTCTGTAATGAAGCTTTAATTGTTAATCCTGATTCTTATGAGAATCCAACATTTTTAAAATCCAATTGTCACAGAGATCAAAAAAATTTGACTTGAGTTACAATTATAAAATATACAGTTTCAACTTGCATACAAATTCAACTTCATAACAAACCTACAGAACCTATCTTGTACATAACCCGGGGACCGCCTGTATTGAGTTTTGTTTCCATTTATAGCATGGGTTTTTGTATCAGATGTTCATATTCCCAGAATACCCCTTTAAGTTAAAGAATCCCTTAAAACATATTTTATTCTCTGGCCTGGTAGTTGCGTTTGTCGGTTATATACTTCATTCCTGCCCACATGAGATGCAGTGTTAATTTTTAGGCCTGATTAACTGTGCCATGTGGCAAACAAACAGGTTTTCTAAATGTTTTATTTATTTTTCTATATATGGCTGAAGAGGAAGTGGGGGAACCTGTAGACAATAAGCCTCTTACACTCGCTTTTCACCTCCATTGAACCACACTTCCGCCCATTACTGCCGGTAAGGATTCTGATGATGCCAAGCCGACTGCAGCCACACGCCGGCTACAGTCTGAGACTCCTGTTGTAGCAGGCAGTAGTGATGGGCGGTGCCAAGAGCGAACGGGAGCTCGGAGTAGAAGAGGTCCATAATTTTTCTTTTTTTTTTTACAGCTCCCCCATTTAAGGAGTAAGGGGAAGTGCATTTCCCACAAATACAGCAATTGGGTCAAAGAATTAAAATAAAAATTAGGGTGTGCCATGTTAACCATTTGCTAATACATTTTGAAGCAATCCTGTGTAAAAGTAATGGTAAATAAAAATCAAACCTATATGGTTTCAAGTTTAACTGCATAGCAATGCTGAATTTCTGGGGAGTGGGCTTTGACAGCATTATGTAGGAAGTAAAATCTGTCTGCAACTATAAGTCATAGGATATACCTTTACAAATATCCTTTTTGAAGTAGAACATCCCTTCCCGAACAGCATCCCTTTTTTGGGCCGCTTTCATATTTTCATCCACCTGTAACAATCATTTAATATGTATTTTTCAATATAAAAGTGTAGAACTGTACTGCAAGCACAGATCAAAATGGAAAATAACCTTTCAAACAATTACCTAAACGTGCACATTACGGAACTTACCTTTGACAGAGGAATGAGAAAATCCAGCTTGTATGACAGAATTACTCTAGTCAACAAGACCACAAACACTACATATGCAGAGTTCTCAAAGTCTGTTAACTGAACCTAAAAACAGAGTTAAAAAAGGGTTTGTACGTTATATCCTTTTATCTACAGTTTTAAGATAAATAGCAGAAACATGGGGCACCAATGTAAATATCACACATAATAAAACTACTAATAAAAAGTTCATAGGACCCAGTGTATCAATGAAGGGGTAACAGAAGTACGAAGCGAGAGCTGAAAAAGGGGAATTACAACATTTTTATCCACCTTACACTTGGACCCAAACCCCAATGATTTTGAAGAATTTTTGAACACTCGATTTCCTGTGAACCTGCAATAGGTGCAAGTGCACCTACTTTCCCCAAATTTGTCATCAGCATTGATCAAGCAGCCCGTTACATTTGGATCTGCATCTACAGCCTGTTAAAAGCTCCAACTTCCTGTCAAATTCATTGAGCTACAAGGAAACCATTAACGGAATAGCAGCTACTTAGAGAACACATAATTACCTCCATAGGACGAAACTCCACCCTCCATCCTATATCAGAGTTGGGTGGTGGTGGCTTAAACCTCATTGTCTGCCAGTTGGTCGACTGAATATTCTGTGGATCAATGAAAGGCAGGAAAGACAATGAAACAAACCTCTACAGTATTCAGGTTGGGATAAACAGAAGGGTAAAGGCTCTCCACAAGAGTTAGCCGTCAGCCTGAGCACGTTTGTCCATGCATTGTAAGAGTAGTGAATGTAGAAGTCCACTGCTACATACGTCGGCAGAATAGTGCAGATTAAGTATATTGCAGTTTACTTTATGATAAAAAAAAAAAAAAAAAAAAAAAAAAAGTCTTCATTTCGCCATGTTTTGACGCCAATGGCCATTTAAATGTAACAATGTTTTATTTTATACAGGAGTATCCGGCAATGTTTTAATGTTTTGCCCCTTTACTAGATTTAAATGACTAACATACCTCAAAATGGTCCGATTCATTGGCATCGTCCAGATGAATTTTTTCTTCAAACAATGTCAAAGGATCTCTGATAAAAAGATGTGCGATGTGTTGAGCCAATAGATGGTCAATACCTGTTTTGCCAAATAAAACACACAAAAAGATGGAGCTAGAGAGAGACTGAATCACTGATTTGCTTGCATTCTACTGTACAATGGATCAATATTAGATGCCTTGCCTCATGTCTGATATGTAAAATTGTAAATTGCTCTCCATGTTTTCATGCTATATATCAAAATTTTAGTTATGAAGTTGGTCATGCTGGCTTTGGTTAAAAGTGGTAAAGGTTTTATTTTTTTTGCTTTAATAAACTGATAAAAAGGTACAGTTAAGTACAAAACAGCAGGAGTAAAGATATCAAACAACATCAGGGTTGAAAGCAAACAAAATATTGTTCAGAGCATAGATAAAGTCCATTTACAAGTGTCTCAAACCTCAATCCGTAGAGAGAAGCAAAAGAAAGTTTTTATTGAATGAATCCCTTGTTGCTTATTGAATTACAATAGGAGGGGAAAGGGGTCATATTACTGAGTTTGGCCCTAGCAACAATACATATATGGTGAGCAATGCATCTTAAAATGATACGTAGATTTATTAACCCCTTAAGGACGCAGGTTTTTTTTTTTGCTCATTTCTCGCTCTCAACCTTCAAAAATAAGAGGGCTTATTTTGTGCGTAACAAATTTTACTTCTCCGTCACATTATTTATTATTCCATGCCGTGTATTGGGAAGCCAGAAAAAAAAATTTCAAATGTGGAAAAAAATTCACGTTCACGACACGTTCTTTTTGGCTCAGTTTTTACGTCTTTCACTGTGAACTCCAAATAACACGTCTACTTTATTCTTTGGTTCGGTACGATCGCGGTGATACCAAATTTACTTAGGTTTTATTGGATTTTAATACATTTTCATAAATGAAACAAAATGTGTACAAAAAAAAAAGAAAAAAAAAAATGTTTCGCCAGCTTCTGATGCTAATAACTTTTTCATACTTTGGGCTGTGTGACATGTCATGTCATTTTTTGCAAAATGAGCCGACGTTTTCGTTGCTATTATTTTGAGGACTGTGCGACATTTTGGTCACTTTTTATTCCATTTTTTATGTGAAGTAAAATAGTGTAAAAGTCGCATTTCTGACATTTGGGCGCCATTTTCCGTTATGGAGGTCCCCGCTGGCAATAACAGTTTTTATATTTTGATAGATCGGGCATTTTGGTACACTGCGATACCTATTGTGTCTGACTTTTACTGTTTATAACGTTTTATGTCAGTTCTAGGGAAAGGGGGGCGATTTGAACTTTTAGGTTTTTAACATTTATTTTTAAAACTTTTTTTTTTTTACAGTTTTTTAGACCCCCTAGGGTACATTAACCCTAGATGGTCTGATCATTCCCAACATGTACTGCAATACTGCTGTATTGCAGTAAATGGCATTTCTACACAGTATACGTTACAAAGAATCACTGGCTCATTGTAACGAAACTGAAGAAAACATGTAGCCTCGGGTCTGACGAAGACCCGAGGCTTTCATGGCAACCGATCGCCGATGACAGGGGCCATCTGTTAAATGCCGTTGGCATCGGATGAGTTAATAGCTGTGATCGGTGCAAGCACTGACCACGGTTAATAGCGGTGGGGGTTTGCTGCAATATGCAACAACCCCCACCTGTGTATGAAGAGGACTCAGGCCGTGAGCCCTCTTCATACACCCCCTGCACCTTTGCACCGTAGAGCTACGGCGCAGAGCGTTAAGGGGTTAAACACTTGCAAATATATTTAATAAGCTTTAGAACTTACCCTCTCTTGTTAGCTGGCTATATATTTCTTTATCTATAGTCAAATCAAGGTCATTGTACTTTTCACCACATGTGGAGAGATAGCTGTCTATAGAATCATATCGAGATTTACTGATTTGATATTTGTCATTCTTCAGAGGCTATAGAAAATAGAACATATGTTAATGCTTCTTAGCCATAAAAAAAAAAACAAAAAAAACACTAAGAAAAAAAAGCAGAAAATCAAACAAAGTAATATTAAATTTACCTCCAAGCCCCTTTCTTCTTTAGTGCGATCATCAACAGAAGCAGATATAACTCCCCACCGGCAGTCTATATCAGACACATAGCCTCTGTAAAATGGTGCAGCTGCACTTAAAGCCATCTGCAAAGTAAACACTACAGTTATTTTAATATAAATTAACACACACACACTTCAGAGTACCATGTACTGAATGTAGGCATCTCTTAGAATTAAGACTTATTCAGACTGAGGTGTTCAGTTGAGGAAATGACATACAGTATGTTTTACAGAAAAAAAAAAACTAACAAAACTGAGCAGGACGGAGGACACCCAACATTTTAAAGGCAGTGTACTAACAGTTTTGCCATACAAAGCTCCAGACAGCATTAAGTATTAGCCCTGGAGATCAGTGTAATTATATTGGTGTGTATGATTGGCACAGGCCCTTCCCTTTGCTCTGAGAAAGCTGGATCAGGTTCATGGTTGCACGCTACAATAGTCCTTCAGCGCAGGGGGAGAGAGCTGGGGAACTCATAGCTTAGATTGACAACACTCGCCAAGTGTTCCAAGCTACAGTTCTTGTATAACAAAATGCATTTCTATTTCTACAAGTGTGCTTACACAGATCTCCAGGACAAAACTCCTGGTATGTAAAATACTACACAGAAAACTATGCACTCACCACAATTGGACATATTGTTGCTAGCTGGTCATAAAGATACCTAGCTTCTGAAATGCTGCAAGCTTGGAAAGTTACCTAATGCAAGACACATGGAAAAAAAAAATAAACATAAAATTATCTACTTAACAGATTTAATAATTTAACAATATTAATTCCGCTTGACCAAACATACCACTATTGGATTATATAGAAATAACTGAAAACCAAACAGAATATTATTGAAAAAGTTTACAAACTATAAAAAATATCATTAGCAGCATACCTGTAGACAGCAGTTACCCATCCCAAAGCCCATGGCATCCATGTATATGTGATCAGGCAATGCCGCTTTAGCTTCATTACCAGGATCATTTGCAAATCTTTCAATAAACGGAGAGGGGGTATTCCGGTCTTTAAAAACTGAATGAGCAAAAGACACAGCATGGTAACAGGTTCCGGTAATAGTTCCCTAAATGAAAACATAACCAAGACATGTACCTACTTGGAACATTAATGGCCACTTTTTCACCACGCCGGTGTCGAATATTTCTGGTTAATGTACTGTGTAAACATAAGTGCCAAGTTACTTATGTTTAATTCTCTCAGACAAAGTCCCCTGAATACTATCTAGCAATGGAACAAGTTTTATTTCTTATGCAACGAATCTGATGTTAGATATGATAACTTATGAACAGAACTAAATATATCTACTCTTTCATCAAAGGGCAATAAACCCAATTCTGAAACTGTTCAAAAGTCCAAAGTACTACAGATTACTGAGCTTACCTGAACCGAGGATGCTTGTTAATTGCTTCGTCTGGAAAGAATAGAGACTTGGAGGCTCCATGTTCCACTGGAGTTGGTTGGAATTCTGGTAATGTGAATCCAGGACATCCCAGTCTAAACATAAACACCAATGCCGAATAGGTAACATGTCCGCTGCATTTTAGGCATGATCAATTTAATTAAATTTAACGTATACATTACTGCAATTTTTAAACACATAAAAAAAAATAAAGTTCAAGAGTCACAAAAAGTAATTAAATTGCCATTATTATTGTGAATGCAAGGGGCGGGGTGAAAGCAAAACAAGTTTTACCTTGGAAAGGAAGTTATTGTGCAAATGGAAACATTGTCTGTAAGAAGGGAAGATGCTTCTTGGCGTCGTTCACTCATATTCTCTTCCACAGTATTAAATTCTGACATGGTTCCACCGTAGGGCTGCCCAGGAGTTCCCTCAATCATATAGCTGCCATACTCTGGTCTCCAAAGGGTAGGATGACTAAACAATGGAATGGAAAAACAACCATGGTCAATATTATCTCAAATCATTGCCATGGAGAGAAGTTATCACTTTTTTCAAGATACCCTACTGTAAGAAGAATTTAGCTACCCACAGTGGCAAGATCTACAATGAATAGCCAAACTAAATAGGGGTGATCAGCCATACTAAGGAAGAAACCCTGGCTCAAAACTACCGTACATCTCTCCATAACTTCTATTAATAAAAAATGAAAACAACCCAGTCCCAGTTGATATCTCCTTTAGGTCTTCAATTATTCACATCAGTTATTTTAAGCAAAAATCAGTTGTGGTGGAAGACACAGAATAAGTGCAGGTCTTTTCTGCAATGACACAGGTAGGGTACAACGGAAAGACTGGCACTTTGTGTTCTGCCTCAACTGTTTAGGCTCATGATGGGAACTAAACCTTAAAAAGGGTTGCCCATTTTGAAGCACTTTATAAGCTTTCCTAACATACCTTTCCAGTTTCAAAGATTTTAGAAAAACGGCATGTTATTGTTATGTAAATAACCTGATCACGGTGCACCAAAAATGTTATGTCTACTGATGCACTGGTATGTATCCACACAGCCCCTTTACACTTGTATACAGCAGGGCTTGGTGTATGCACTACAGTAGCATATGAAAAGGAACTTTTGTTCTTGTACAGGGAATATTTTGTTCTTGTACATGAACAGGAGTAGGTGTGCACCATCTGGTTACAAAGGAGTTTTTGGATCATCGTTAGTACGCGAATAGGACGGGGGAGGAAAAAAAGAAGAAAACCCTACAAAAAGTAACATACCTTGGATTTATTTTTTCACCTCGGCCTTGAAGTACATCAAGCATTTCTTCACCATTAAGCACCAATTGCACCTTGTGATTTTCATGATCGAAGGCAACCAACATGTACTCAACCTGAAAGAATTCAGAAGATCAAAACACTTTTTGCTTAGCACATTTATCAAGAATTTTAACTTAGCATGACAAAGGGTATGTGTGCCAAATAGAACGCCAATGTGCCAGAATCTTGGCTCACAAATCTGATGTAGATTAGCCAACCAATAGTAGGTACCAAGTTAGACTAGACAGTCTACCACTATAATCAAGCACCATAAACCAGAGACACTTGCTCAGATCCATGCACCACAGCATAGTTTGAGGCCATGTTCACGTTGCGTATTGAGAGGCAGTATGGAGTTTGCTTTGTATTTAGCAAATGCGATGGAAATGCTGTTACCTCAGCATGTGATCACGTTTGGAGCCTCTAAATTGCGTCTCAAAATGCACCGAGTGAACATAGCCTAAAATTTATACTTTCCGTTCTAATAAGTTGTGACTAAAGACTGAGAAATTCTACCCAAAATGCATTTATAATTGATGACATTTAAGTCAAAAGAAATTATATATGGATGAGGAGGGAGGGGTTAGGGTCGCTATATAAAAGCAACAAACCCATTATGCTTACCTCCTCCGTTTACTCGCTGCACCGACAACCTGGTCTGTCTGCTTACAAAGGCCGGAGGTGCCTCTGCATCTTATGCTTTAGCAGGCACGCTGCAGTGGTCGGGACAGGCCGGTCTATGTAAACAAGTAGAGACCCGGGAGACGGCACAGCGAGTAAACAGAGCAGGAGAGCAGAAGTATTTATTGTTTTTAAATAACCCCCACCCCCATTCATAAAAATAAAATTTCTTTTAAATCCCAGACAACCCCTATAAAAAGATGTTTACAGAAAATTTATTTTTATTCCATAAACTGTAGTTTTCTCAATAACTCTACACAAAGAACTATAACAGTGTACACAATGTTCTGGTTTCATGTTTTAGCAGGTGTGTCAGTCTATTGCTGCCAGATACTTTGCACATTTTACATTATCCTCCGCTATGTCATTCCAGTTTGATACCAAAAGATCAATGGGATGAATTTCTCACACACAGATTGCATAATGGCTCTCAGTATGGTAATAGTAAGCTAGCGCTAAGCCATACATTGTGTAAACGGAAACACTAATAGCTTTGGTTTGTTAAGGCAAGTGTGAGCAAGACGGACATTAGACAATTGGAGTTAAAAGCTCCTCTCTGCAAACTTGACAAAAGGATCATTTCAACCATGTCAGGAAATGGGTGTCCGAAGCTGTTTGAACATGACAGACTGTCACAATCGGCTTAGGTAGTTCAGGGCATAATCGCCCATGATACGGATTACCACAGCTGGTGGAATTCGGGTGGCAGTTACAGTCAGGCACCGGCGGTAATAGCAATCGCTTAGGAGCCCGGTGTGAATCCATATGTGGGGATTCACCAAGTAACTGCATTCAACTATGTACATGCATAAATTGGCACATCTTACTGGTCAGTTTAAGAAAATAAATAAAAAAAATATTACCCTTAAAAAGGAAATCTACCACTAGCTGGTAGACATATTAAACTACAAATACTTCCCTACCATAGTCTCCGGCCATAGGAGACGAGTGGCCATCATTACTTTAAGAAATGAAGGTCAGTCAGCCCAAAACCTCAAGAAAACTTTAAGTGTCCAAGTGCAGTTGCAAAAAGTGCTACAAAGAAACTGGCTAACATGAAGACCGCTGGAGGGCAAGTTAATCCGAGTCACCAGCCTCAGAAATCACAGATTGACAGCAGCTCAGATTAGAGACCAGGTCACTGTTGCACAGCGTTCTAGCAGCAGATACATCTGTACACCAAGTGTTAATAGGAGACAATGTGCAGCAGCCTTCATGGTACAATATCTGCTAGGAAACCACTGCTAAGGACAGGCAACAGGCAGTAAAGATTTGTTTGGGCTAAATAACACAAGGAATGGACATTAGACCAGTGGAAATCTGTGCTTTGGTCTGATGAGTCCAAATTTGAGATCTTTGGTTCCAACCACTGTCTTTGCGCGATGCAGAAAAGGTGAACGAATAGACTCTACATGCCTGGTTCCATCCTTTGCTTTGCTGGGGACACTGTTGGGGATGTATTTAAAATTGAAGGTATACTGAACCAGCATGGGTACCACAGCATCTTGCAGTGGCATGCTATTCCATCCGGTTTGCGTTTCGTAAGACCATTTATTTTTCAGCAGGAAAATGACCCCAAACACACCTTAAAGCTGTGTAAGGGTTATTTGACCAAGGAAAAGTGATGGGGTGCTACACCAGATGACCTAAAATCCACAGTCACCAGACCTGAACTCAATTGAGATGGTTCAGGGCGAGCTGGACCGCAAAGTTAAGGAAAAAAGGGCCAACAAGTGCTAAGCATCACTGGGAACGCCTTTAAGATTGTTGGAAGACCATTTCTGGTGACTACCTCTTGAAGCTCATCAAGAGAATACCAGGAGTGTGCAAATCAGTAGTGAAAGCAAAAGGTGTCTACTTTGAAAAACCTTAAGTATAAGACATTTTCAGTTGTTTTACTTTTTTATTACCTATAAAATTTCATATGTGTTAATTCATAGTTTTGAGGCCTTCAGTGTGAATTTCCAATTTTTATAGAAAATACTGAAAACTTTGAATGAGAGGAGGAGTCCAAACTTTTGGTCTGTACTGCACATTTACAATGGGCAGTCATAAAATGGGTTTGCCCATTCTCAAATTTTAATCCCCTAGTGTATTTTTTAATCCCCTTACTTTTCAGTTTTATTTCTGTTTTCGCTCCTACAACTCAGCGACGGTCATTTAGTGTCGGCAGACACTAAATGATTCCTCTGTGCTATGAAATGCTGTTTGCCGACAATGTGCTTAGATTATCAGGGTACATGGTTTATCTACACTTTTCAGCTTCTGAACAGTCTACTAGTATCTGACACAAATAAAAAGAGAGGAGATGAATCTAAAAGACAACGAGACTCTCAGCTCTGCTTATTCACCTTTAATCACACACTGCTATATAGACCTTATCTTGTCTAATTTGTAGAGTAAACTATGTACAATGCTGTTTGTCGGCCATGTCTGAGCTGGCTTTGTATTGTTGGGGGGAGGGGCAGAAGGCAGAGAGCACTGCAGTGTGCAGGCAGGAGGGGAAGAATCCAACCATAGTGAAAAAAACTTTTACAGTTGGATCCAGGGATCCAAAATTGTAAACACCAGGGCTGATAGAGATAAGTTGGAATTATAACTGTTGAATGCTGTATTTTTTGTTAATAACAGTGAATTAGAGAATGCGTTATTTGTAGGAATAACCCTTTCAGCAGTTAATAGAGGTGTTTGCAACTGTGGAAGGTGGTTATAATTTTGTGTTTCTGAAGCAGAGCATTACAGAGAATTGGTGCAACTTGGGAGAACACTTGGAGGAATGGATAACAGAAGATATTTCGGTTTAAATTTACTGAACCGAGAAGTAGGGCAGTAAAGAAACTATGGAGTACAATGCAGATTGTAATGCGCAAAAGATTACATTTCAGGAAGTAAAATAATTGACTAAAACAGACAGATTCTGGTTTGAAAAGTAACTTAACCATCTCCGTGACCGATGGTCTTTGGTGCCTGAATGTCCAGGTCAAGTTTTGACGACCTGCTATGTGCTTTTTTTTAATGATAATATCTCAGGAAAAGGTTTACACATCATAACAATCTTTACTTTGTGAGACAAACTTGAGAGGATAGTTTCAGTACATATTTTTTGTCTATAAAACTTACCAATAATTGACTCCAAATATGAAAAAAATACGCTTTGTAATTTTTCCAATTTTTTTTTTTTTTAAATAAGTAGTAACTTTTAACAACATGTTATAAATATGACTAGCATTATTCCATCCCCCTTTCCTAGGTTCAGCTACAGATGCAGAAGATGCATGTACTTCTGAAAAGTGAGTGCAAGTTTCCAGCAGCTTCTTCTATATTCTCCTTTTAGCTGACAGGCCTACATCCGCTGAACATTTGCACATAGAATGCAATTCACCGACTGCGGGTGTTAACGCTGGCAAAGCGCCTCCATCTTAGATACACTCTGTTGCCATGACAAAAAAAAAAAAAAAAAAGTTTATAACATTTTTTTTAGAACCCTAAAAATTAAAATCAACCCCTTTCCCTAGAGCTTAAACAAATTCACAGTAAAACGAGTTAGATATCCTCACGTCCAAAAATGTCCGATCTATGAAAAATATAATTATGGTTATTCCTGTCGCTTAACCTTAACTGAAAATAGCTGCCATTCAGAAAAATATAAAAAATTCTATAAAACGTCACAAGGCTGTACAGTCCTAAAAATGGTAGCATTGAAAAAAAATCATCAAAAGTCCCCCAAAGAAATGACTGTCCACAGCTCCATACACCAAAGTAGTTGTTTTTTTGTTTTTTTTAAATGCATGAAAACATTATAAACCCTATACAAATGTGGTATCCCAGTTACCGTACTGACCCAATAAATGAAGTAGACATGTAATTTGGGGCGCACAGTGAAAGTCGTAAAATCCAAGCCCACAAGAAAATGCAACAAAATGTGTTTTCTCAACATTTTCACAAGGGGAGAATCTTCTGTTTATAATTACCGAAAATTATGTTTCTATGTGCCAGGGTTCAGGAGATATGACCGTTTGAAGTTGATCACTGTCAAGACGTTTTTACAAACATCCTTTCTACACGGGGAATGTGTAAATATGACGTAAATAAGTGAATGGCAGTCGTGAAAGGGTTAAAGTACGCCAGGCTAGTTGGACACATGTGAGCCAGTTTACATATTTGCTACACTTGTCTCAGGGTCTATCAGCCCAATTGTAGAACAGGTGAACTGAACCAACATACTCTCAGAAATTTATCATATGCCAGTATATATTGGAACCTACCCTGACAGGGGTCAGGAATCTTTTTGGCTAAGAGTGTCATGAACGCCACATATTTTAAAATGTTATTCCATAAGAGCCGTACCATATGCACATGCCCCCCAGTAAATAGGTAGTCCCAGTGTTACAGGTGCCCCTGCGATCTAGTTCTTGGATCGCAGGCACACCCGTGCCCCTCTGTGGCAGCGCCCCTTTCCGAGCTCAACTCACCACTTTCCCAGCTGGCCAGCACGAGCGCCGGCACTCAGAGATTTAAAGGGCCGGTGAGCCGCTGATTTGTGCTGCCCACTTCCCGGGTTCCTATAAAGACAGGCGGCTCCCAGCTTTCCCTGTCGGATCTTAGTGCTTCATGCCTATGAGGAAGCTTTCCACAGTGTTTCCTTTCCAAGTGTTGACCTCCCATTGTGACCCCAGACCTGTTCCTGATTCTGCTCCTTCGCCGCCACCCCTGATCTCTTGCTGCATCCTTGACGGTCTGCCTGTTCCTGACCATGAGACTGCCTAGTGATCCTGTACCTCGACCTTTGAAGCACCGTGGACAACTCGCACTTGTGGAATGACCTGGTTGTACCACGCTGTAGCAAGACCATCCCGCTTTGCGGCCGGCTCTGGTGAAAACTGGGTGCCATTTAGATTCCGGTCCCAGGTGTCTGCTTAAATCACTGTCCGCGTCGGTCCAGGGGGTTCACTCCAAATCCTGACACCCACCACATGCCTCCCAGTAGATAGGTAGTCCTAGCACATACCCCCAGTAGATAGGTAGCTACAGCACATGTCCCCCAGTATGCTTCCCAGGAAATAGGTAGTCGTAGTACATGCCTCCCAGTATACAGGTAGCCCCAGCACATGCCCCCAAGTAGATAGGTAGCCACAGCACATGCCCCCGGTATATAGGTAGCCCCAGAGAAAAAAAAATTCACTTCCCAAGCTCCCTGCAGCCAGCTCCTCATCGCTCCCACTCTTCTCTTTGACCCAGGCTTAGACGATGGCGCCTGGGTCGTACAAAGGACGTAGGCAGCAGTAACATTGTTGCCTGTGTCCAGTGATCAGTCTAAGAGACACACAGCAGCCATCACTATTTATTAAATATCTGTATGAGAGCCAGATGCAGCCAACAAAAGAGCCATATCTGGCTCCCGAGCCATAGGTTACCTACCCCTGCTCTACGACAACCCACCCCTAACATCAGGAGCCGCTGGTAGTTCCTGCAGACAATGCCAGTTTGTCAAACTTTCTTGAGTAGAACTTGCCATAGTGCTCAGTGTATCTGCTGGATTAAGGGGTATTTCCACAAAGACAAGCTTCTGAAATGTACTCAGGGTAACAAAATATTCTCCAATTCACTATTATTCACAAAAATTGACATTGACAATACAGCATTGCAAAGATATAATTCCAACCTGTCTCTATCAGTCCTGGTGTATACAATTTCAGATGCCCCTGGATCTCTTAAGTTTAGGGTCAGCAGACATCTTACTGTCCGACACTGCGCTCTTCTATGCTCTCTCCCTATAGCCCCCACCCTAAACATTCCAGGACGAGCTCACACAGAGAAACACGGAGTTCCTGCTGGCAAACAACACGTCACATTGTGACGAGAGCTAGAAGCTACAGACAGATAAGTTCTCTATCCAGGGGAGGGGGAGAGAGGCACATCAGATCTAACAGTGCGTTGTGGCAGAGCAAAGATTTAGCAGAGCTAAGAATGTCATTGTGTGTAATATACATCTCACTGATCTCATCTCTCATTTAGCTTCTGAAATTCTACTAGCATCTTACGCATAAAAAGAGATACGAGACAGATCAGAGTGAATATAATCCTTGTACCCTGATAATCTAACCACATTGCCAGGATCTCAGGATCACACTGCCGTATGGGGGATGTATATATGGCTGACGTATATACGGCCAATATATGTCTCTCATAGACGGTAATGGGCACATGGCGCCCAATGGGAGCGGAACAGACATTACCTTTTTTCCTGGGATACGGCGCCGTAATCCTCTATGGAGAGGGGCGGGGATTAGCAGCGCTCACCTCCTCCTCGGCCCCGCCGTGCTACGGTACAGCGGGCAACGGCAATGTGCCCTTAAAAAGCCTCTTCACTAGAATTATGGTCCTGCGTACAGGGACATCATTGACCAAATCTCCTGAAGTCCAGCGCATAATGTCAAGAACATGGGAGGAAGTGTTCAGTGTCAGGGAAGCTTGACAAAAATGTTCAACTACCTGCCTCCCTGACTATATACAAAGAAATAACATCTCACTTCAAAGCCGATCTTCTGGATGGTGCCACCAAGCTAGGCCAAGAAAAAAAAATCCACAATCTAGAAGCTGTTCAGCTTCTTAACATACTGTTAATGGTTTATTTGGTCAATGTTTGATGATAGGTTCCCTTTAAAAGACCGGGCTGAACTATTGGAAACCCAGCATCTGCAGTAAATGTCAAATAGTTTTACATCAAGATCCCTTTTTAATTAAATAGCTTTCCGATTCCAAGGCAACATCTTGAAACAATACATTATTTCACATTTCAATGGCACCCAGGTCAATACATCTGCAGGAACGGTTTCATAAAAACAATAGTAATCCATCGTGAAATGTACAATGGCCACATGATTATTGAGGAATACACCTCATGCACACCGAGAAAATCAGATGTTGGGCATCCAGGTTTTAAAAGCTTCAGAAAATAAAGGGTAGATGTAAACAAAAAAAAAAAAAAAAGTGAGATTCAATAAAACAGTTTATGAACATATGAGTGAAGAGTCAGACTCCACAGTCGTATTCTGTGACAGATAAAGGATGCTGGAGTCGGACTTTAGACCAGCTATTAGTTGGTCTAGTTTACAGCACAATTTTATGGTGCCTAGACCACACCCCTTTTTTCAGACATGTTGGAACTATTCAAAAATTATCTAAAACCCTGTAATAAATGTGGCTAAAATTACACCAGAATTCTGGTAGAGACAAAGGTGGAGATGTATTATGTGTGTCAGTTATTAGACCACTGTAGGCTGGGTTAAAATGTCTTTTTTGTCATATGTTGTAACGACAAGTCGGCAGATTCCGGACGTGTCCTTACAATATATGGCAGACATATCCTACTGTATGCTTATATAGCACATGTTGCGCAGTGACTCCTCCAACCCCTTGATTGTAGGGGGAAACTTTTAGGGGTGTTTCCCCAGTGATGTCACTGTCCTTAAATGGACTCTGACATCACCGGTCCCCCCTCTTTCTGCTTAGTGAGGCAGAAGAAGGGATGCAATATGTTGTATCCACTCCCCAAAGCTTTCTTTTGCCTCCCCTAAGCATATACGTCGCTCAGCAGGAGGGAGCAGGATGGAAAGACTTAGCTATTGAATTTTCGGGCGCACATGTTACATATATACCACAAGAGTTTACAGCAATGCCAATACACATTACTCTACTTTATCTTCTATAGTTATATAAAATATTTTTATGTGCAGCAGTCATTCCCTTGATCATTTAGACTGAATTTTGTGGCAAATGGGTTATTTTATGGCATAGCCATGACAATCTAGGTGCAAAACATAGCATGACAATTTAGGTGCAAATAACTCCGTAAACAGATTGATATACCTCCCCCAAAGTGTTTTGTATGCTCAAATATGGTGAATTAGCTGTACCCCAGTGGGAGAGGTACACAACGGCAGCAGCCAGCAATTGGGGGAAACCATCCTTATATTAGCAGAAGCTAGTGATGTCACTGTCCTTATATTGACATGACATCACCCGGGTCCCCCCCTCCCTCCTGCTACTATACTCTACATCCACTGCCTGTGGGCTTCTTTATCACTAAGCAGGTGGGAAGCAGGTTAGAAATATGTAGTTTGCTGCATCTTTTCATCCTGCCTTTTTCAGATGCAACAACTATGCCTTTGTCTGCCAGTATAAGTCAATATGCACACCAAAAAGTAAAAAGTGCAGATCACGTCACGAGGGCAATGCGTCAAAAACTGACAATTTTGGTCAGTTTTTACTCAGTCATTAAAGTTTTTACATGCGCATGTGGTTTTTAAATTGGTACCCACATGCCACTTCCTGCCTTTTTTTCACATCACCTAGCAACCCATCCATTTAAAACACATTGCACTTGAAATACTCGCAAGTGCAATGCATTTTTGATGTGTCTCCATAGACTTGAAAGGGGCATGAAAAACATTTGTGAAATGCGAAAGTAGAGTATGCTGCAATTTTGACATGTGCGGAAAAAAAGCAGCAAATAAGAACAAGCCTATTGAAAACAATGGGACAGAGTTTGGAACATCAAAAGCATGCACAGAACTCACGCGTGAAAAATGCAGTTCAACTACCTACATGCATGCTCTATAATATCCTAGTACATTGTCTGCTGCCCACTATGTACGTGCATGCTCTATAACATTCTAGTACAGTGTCTGCCGGCCACTCTTATGTACGTGCGTGCTCTATAACATTCTAGTACAGTGTCTGCCGGCCACTCTTATGTACGTGCGTGTTCTATAACATTTTAGTACAGTGTCTGCCGGCCACTCTTATGTACGTGCGTGCTCTATAACATCCTAATACAGTGTCTGCCGGCTCACTATGTAAGTGCATGCGCTAACATCCTAGTACAGCGTCTGCCGGCCACCCTTATGTATGTGCCTTCTCTATAACATCCTAGTACAGTGTCTGCCGGCCACCTTATGTAAGTGCCTGCTCTATAACATTCCAGTACAGTGTCTGCCGGCCACCCTTATGTACGTGCCTGCTCTATAACATCCTAGTACAGTGTCTGCCGGCCACTGTATGTACGTGCATGCTCTATAATCACTGCAGTAGGATGTTATAGAACAGGCACGTACATAGAGTGTCCGGTACTACAGCACACACTGCAGCAGGTCATGGCAGCGATGTCCCGGTGCGGTACGTACAGCACAGCACGCCGCTCTCCTGCAGCCATGACCACTACACTGTATAGAAGCCCTTCCGGGAGTCACATGACACGGGCGCCCCTATCAGGAGCTAGCCGGGATAGCTGTGGGCGCACCATCATACAGCGCTGTCTGGCGGGCTCTCACCTCGTCGCCCCACTTGAGCACGTCCTTCTGACGCTCTTTGACTTTGTGGTAGATGTTCAGGAATTGGGTGATGCCGTGCTGCCGCACGTGATCCGCGTACTTCTTGGTTTCTTCCCAGCTGAGCGGCGAGCCGTGAGACAGGAGACCCATAACTGCTGCTGCGACGCCTGGAGACTGTACAAGTGCGCGCACTGCAAGCTCCGTACTAGTAAAGTCTTCCCTGCCCTCTTCGTCTCTCACCGGTCTGTCACATGGCTCCGCCCACAGCAGTCTTGTTATGAGGCGGCGACATAGAAACCACGTGACTCGTGCTCTCTTTCTGCGCCTCACAGGCTGCGGGCTGGCGCGCTCGGGCGGCTCTTCGTCGTGTGGGCGGGGCTGAGCGTCACTCCCCACAGTGACTTGGCAGTTTTATTACAGGCTATGAGTGAAGGTTAACCCTGCCGCCGCCGTCGTGCACATGGCGCCTGTGATTACATAAGCGATGTTCTGTGACAGGCGCATCCCTCTATCCCTGACTACTAAATTATTGCCTAGTAGGGTAATAGACCAAACCATTAATTATATGCGAAGGTAAGCCTTTTCAGGACAAGTCCACACATACCAAGATTAGAACAAGTATTTAAGGTTTTTATGTAATTCAAATATCTAAAGCATAGCTGAACCTTTGAAGAAACTATTTCTTTTTCATACTTTAGGGTACGGAGCTGACGTGAGCCAACGTTTTCATTGCTACCATTTTGCGGTCTGTGTGACATTTTGATCACTTTTTATTCCACTTTTTATGTGATGTAAAAAGGTGTAAAAGTCGCAATTTGGACATTTGGCGCCATTTCCCGTCTCAGAGGTCACTGCCGGCCGTAGCCCGTAACGCAGAGCGTTAAGAGGTTAAAGGGGTTGCCCAAGACTAACTGAAATAAATGAGGTGGCCGGGGATGGGGCTGTATAAAATAAAATGAACTAGTACTTACCCCATCTGGTGATCAAGGTGTAGTGCGTCAAAGCCTCGCCCCTGTATTTTTACGGGGGTGTGGAAGCTCCGCTCCGACTACTTGTGGCTGGCTGGGCACGCTCACCTGTCACCATGTCCCAGCACCCGATACAACTCTGCAACAGTGGTCGGGTGGACGTGTACAGTCGGAAGTTGTCAGAGCGGAGCTTCCATGCCCCTGTAAACAGAGACCCCATGATATCCGGCTTTACAGACTGTTATACTGCCTCACCCTCAGCACTAGCCGGATGTGCTTATTGCACACGTAGAGCATGTCCTTATCAGACCCTTTTCCATGGATCACTCGTAGACTATAGTTTATGAGGATCCATGAGAAAATTATGCCAGAATGAAACAAATCGCCCATGATGAATGGACATGAAAAAAAGATGTTAATGGCTGATTTTGCGACGTTGGTGTACAGGTAGCCTTACTTCCCTTATATATGATTAATAAGGTTGAAATCTATTGATCCTTTAACCCCTTACCGACATGTGATGTAATAGTATGTAACAGGACAGCTGCGGGTGTATGGAAAGGGCTCACGGGCTGAACCCTCGCCAACACCCAACTGCAACAGCCGTGGTCCATGCTGGCACCGATCGCGGGTATTAACCATGTATTTTTGGCACAGGCATTTAAATCCTGGCGACTGTGAGGTAATAGGGGGTCGGCGTTCTTTTGCTTTGACAGCCTCCGGTCATACGAAGACCCGAGGCTGTCTCATTTTAACTCCTTCATTGCAAGGTGCGATTTTCACATTGTAATAAATGATGTGGTAAATCCCCATATACTGCCATACAAAACTTGTCAAAAAAGTAAATTTTTCATTAATCCTTAATCCTTTACAAAAAATGTTCTAAAAAGTGATCTAAAAAAGTTACAAGCACCAAAAAATGCTGCTGCAAAAATGGCAATACTAAAACAAATGCAAACAATTGATAATTTAATTTTTCTCCACACATTAAAGAGTTAAGAAAATCTCATCAATAAGCTTAAGACCCACTAAAATGAAGGTTTTTTTTTAAGGATATCTAATCTCACAAAAAATAAACCCCTATTTGTCCATATTGGCAAAAAAAATTAAAGAGTGTATATCCTATAAACCCCCTCCCGATGCATTCCATGTCATAGAACGGTGCTACGGGAAGTGACTTGCCAAAACGGTTAAGACACACAGTGATCAGGGAAAGTTGGCCATCCATTTTGCCTCTTGGTCCAGGCAGGTTTTGCTGCCCCCCCCCCCTTGATCCATGTTTGCTGCTATTGGCTGGTGGATGCAGACCAGCCTATAGCAGAAATATGAGTCTCAATGGACATCACATGGGTTAATGGGAGCAACACAGGGCAATAATTGTTGCTGTCTAGGACAGCACCAATCATCAATGGAAGGGGCCATGTCTTTATCATTGCAGAGTCCTGCTGTATTTTCTGGCTAGCGTTTAGGATCACATGTTGGGTCTTTTTCACATTGGAAACATGACAGTGACACAAACTGGGCATCACATAATGGGCACCAAACTTTCCTAGAAATAATTGCAATTTTCATCTTGGGCATCTATTGCACATCATATTTGGAAACCCCATGTATGTTCAAAATGCTCTTTTCACCACTTATATTACACTAAACCACATAGTACACCTAAATTCTCCAAGGGGTGTACATTTAACCCCTTAAGGACCAGGCCCTTTTTCGTTTTTGCGTTTTTATTTTTCACTCCCCACCTTCAAAAATCTATAACTTTTTTATTTTTCCGTGTACAGAGCTATGTGATGGCTTATTTTCTGCGTAACAAATTGCACTTCGTAGTGATGGTATTAAATATTCCATGCCGTGTACTGGGAAGCGGGAAAAAAATTCTAAATGCAGTGAAAATGATGAAAAAACACATTTGCGCTATTTCTTGTGGGCTTTGTTTTTACAGCTTACACTGTGCGCCCCAAATGACAGGTCTATTTCATTCATTAGGTCAATACGATCACGGGGATACCAAATTTGTATAGGTTTTATAATGTTTTCATACATTTACAAAAATTAAAACCTCCTGTACAGAAAAAAAATTCTTCATTTTGCCGTGTTCTTGCGCTAATAACTTTTTCATACTTCGGTGTATGGAGCTGTGAGTGGTGTCATTTTTTGCGACTTCTGATGACGTTTTCAATGCTTCTATTTTTAGGACTGTGCGACCTTTTGATCACTTTTTATAGAATTTTTTCTATTTTTCAAAATGGCAAAAAAATGCCATTTGCGACTTCGGGCGTTATTTTCCGCTACGGGGTTAAACGCAGTGAAAAACGGTTATTATATTTTGATAGATCGGGCATTTTCGGACGCGGCGATACCTAATGTGTTTATGATTTTTACGGTTTATTTATATTTATATCAGTTCTAGGGAAAGGGGGGTGATTTGAATTTTTATGTTTTTTTAATATAATTTTTTTTTTTTTACTTTTTTTTATTTATTTTTTTCACCATTTTTCAGACTCCCTAGGGTACTTTAACCCTAGGTTGTCTGATTGATCCTACCATATACTGCCATACTACAGTATGGCAGTATATGGGGATTTTGCATACCATCTATTACAATGTGCAGATCGCACATTGTAATAGATGGCCTAAAACATGATAGCCTCGGATCATTGTGTGATCCGAGGCTGTCATGGCAACGGATCGCCGCTCCCCGGTGACGTCACGGGGAGTGACGATCGGAGCCAAGATGGCGGCGCCCACGCGCCGCCGGCTCTTTAATGCCGCCGGCAGCTTTGCCGGCGGCGATCAAAGGGTTAACACCCGCGATCGGTGCAAGCACCGATCGCGGGTGTTAGCGACGGGCATTTGCTTCATTATGAAGCAAATGCCCGGTGAGTATGAAGAGGGCTCAGCCCGTGAGCCCTCTTCATACTCCCCCATGCGCAGTAAGACGTAAGGGTACGTCTTATTGCGCTATGGGGTTAAACATTAGGGTCACTTTTCAGGTTTTCCTCTGTTTTGATACCACTAAGGCTCTCCAAATGCATCCTAACACATGTAAAAATTTCTGTCAAATTTGGCTCCTAAAAGGCCTATATTGTGCACCCATACATTATATGCACATGCTTCTACACTCGAAAAAAAATTGTTTTACACAATCTTGAGGGTTATTTCATCTTTTATCTCTTTGGCTTCCAAAAATTAGTAGTCAAAGTGACCTTTATAGGAAAATATTCACCTTTTTCCTTTTTAGGGCCTAATTAAATTATACCTCTATGGGCAAAAACACATATTACACCTTGCTAAATTCTCTAAGGGTTGTACTTTCTTAAATGTTGTCACTTGTTGGTGTTCTCCTCTGTTTTATACCGCCTGGGCTCTCCAAATACATGTTAAAGATTTGTGTCAAATTTGGCTTCTAAAAGGCAAACATCCCTCTTTCCCTCTAATGTGTGCCCATACAACATTTTATATACACATGTGGGGTACATCAGGGAGAAAGTTTTACACATTTTTGGTTATTTAATCTTTTATCCCTTTTGGCTTACAAAAATTAGGGGTAAATTTGACCTTAATGAGAAAATTTTTCCTTTTTAGGGCATAATTGGATCATACACCTTTACGGGCAAATACACATATTACACCTCGCTAAATTCTCTAAGATATGTGCGTTCAAAAATAAGGGTCACTTTTCGCGTTCTCCTCTGTTTTACACCACTAGGGTTCTCCAAATGCATATAAAAAATTTCTGTCAAATTTGGCTTCTAAAAGGCAAAGATCCCTTTTTTTTCCCATACAATATTTTACATGCACATGTGGGGTACTTCTACACTCGGGAGAAATACTTTTACACATTTTTGGAGGTTATGACATTTTGTGGCTATAAAAAAAAACCTTTTTCCTTTTTTGGGCCTAAGTGATTCAAGCACCTTTATGGGCAAATACACATATTACACCTAGCTAAATTCTCCAAGGAGTGCACTTTCCAAAATGGTGTTTCTTTTTTATCCATATTTGACCTCCAAAAACTGAACAACGCTTTGTCCCTTCCAAATGCCACCCTGTGACACAATGGGCATTGGGATACTCAGGAGGAATTGCACTAAACATTGTAAAATGCATTTTTCTTTTAACCCATTGTAAAGGTGCAAATTTTAGTGTTCAATTAATATATTCTTAGATAAAATTACATTTTATGTAATTTCACTTCCATCTATTTTTCACCCTCATGAAACACTCATAGGGTTAACAAACTTCCCAAGGGTTGGTTTGTAGATAGAAGTTTGTGACCATAGAGCTTGTGTTTTAAAAAAATACTGTTTGGCGCCTGTTTCTATTTTTTTTCACTTTTTTAAAATTATTTATGAGTAAAAACATACAGACGTGTGACGTACAGATACGTCACATGTAAATAAGATAATATATTTTGAATTTTGTATGTGAAGTTTACATTGGTACTATAGGTTTTAATTGTTTGGGGGTTTTTTTGCAGCTGGGTATGATCAGAAAAATGGCAATATCGTCATTCTTACCATATTATTCACTGTATGATATATATGAACTGTACATCAAAGGGCTGGAAGGTCATGTACTGTATGAGGGATCAAGGTGTCTCCAGTGCAAGTCCGCTAGTGGGACAATAAAAAAAAAAGTTTTTCTACAAAATAAACATAAAAAAGCTAAAAAATCACCTATTTCCCTACATACAATTATATTGTGTTAAAAAACTAAACACAAAATTAGTAAAACGTGTGCATAGCGACCTTGACCGGATAGATATTACATTATTACACCTGTATTAGAAAGGGTATAAAATTAAAAAAAATAATTAAAAATAGCAATTTTAGTGCTTCCTACCTCTCAAAAATATATATTAGTAAGTTATCAAAGTCAGATACACTTTATAATAGTACCAATGTAACTGTTACCTTTTCCCACAATAGCCAAGCTCTAATAATCCTCTTTTCAAAAGACCTAGTTTGATGCAAAGGACCTGTAGTTATGTCACAAGCATGAGATTTATCACATGCTTCAGATCGGCCAATTACAAACATGCTCTCCTCTTCTGTCATCAGTGGGTGGAGCTGATTTACAACCAGGAAGTGCCGACCGACATCAGAATTAGCAGAATCTGAATCGAATTTTATATATACCAGGTATATCTTGGGCTAGGAAGAAGCCAGCAGCATGATACAGGTTTAGTTGGAATTGTTATTAAAGGCTCTCTCCAGCTTTGCTAAAGCTATTTTTTGTCAGTAACTTTACAGTTACGCTTTCAGCTTTATGGGGATAGTACACATTTTTTTGTGATTGTGAGCAACGCATTTTGGT
Source organism: Engystomops pustulosus (assembly GCF_040894005.1). NCBI lineage: Eukaryota > Metazoa > Chordata > Amphibia > Anura > Leptodactylidae > Engystomops > Engystomops pustulosus. The sequence goes on along the minus strand of NC_092413.1, from coordinate 138,744,996 downwards.
ACCTACCTGAATTCTGCGTTTTATGAAGATTGGTCCTTCATGTGTGGAGTTTGATTGTCATGTGTGTCAGGATCAGTGATGGTGGATTGATGACGTAAGCCGACACCTGGGACCGGAGTCTAAGCGGCACCCAGTTTTCACCAGAGCCCGCCGCAAAGCAGGTTGGACTTGCTGCGGCGTGGTACCACCAGGTTGTTACGCAGGCGCAAAATACAGAATCGTAAGACAAACTCGTGGTCAGGGACAGGCAGGAGGTCAAGACAGGCAGCACGGAATCAGAGTCAGGGACGTAGCGGAAGGTCAGGACAGGCAGCACAGGATTGGAGTCAGGAACGGAATCAAGGAAGCAACGGGAAAGCACTGTAAACACAAAGAACAAACTTTCCCAATGGCAACGAGGCACAAAGATCTGGCAGGGAAGACAGGAAGAGGCTGAGAATTTATAAGAATTGGCAGTCGGACAGCACCAATTATCGGCACGCTGGCCCTTTAAATCTCAGAGAGATTAGATCACTCAGCGTAGAAGGGAGGTCCCTTGCGCACCAGACAGTCCCTTTTTGAAAGTCGCAAGCAAGGCTGCCTCATTTTAATCCAAGGCTAAAGTACGGAACTGGACCGCATAGTCTTCGACAGAGGTGTCCCGTTGATGCAGGTTCAACAGTGCCATCTCAGCAAAAGATGCTCAGGCACGTTCCTCAAAGACAGACCAGAATTCAGCGAAGAATGCGGTGAGAGTAGCCGTGACTGGATCTTTCCTGTCCCAGAAAGGAGTAGCCAATGCCAGGGCTTTTTCCGGGAAGAAGGCTCATCACGAAAGCCACTTTTGCCTGTTCTGTGGTGAACTGTGAAGGCATTATTTCACTATGCAAGGAGCATTGAGTTATGAAGCCCCTGCATAACTGGGCCTCACCCTCATACTCACTGGGCATAGAAAGACACAGTTCAACAGTAGACAACACAGCTGCAGTAACAGGAGGTACCGCAGGTACTAGACGCTGGTGCTGCATAGACAACAACTGCTGCAACATGGCGGTAACTTGTCCAAGTTGCTGACCTTGAACAGCTGTAAACACTATAAACGCAGAGGACATAGGAACAAACTTTCTCAATGGCAACAAAGCACAAAGATCCGTCAGGGAAGAGAGGAAGGGTCTGAGAATTTATCAGAATTGGCAGCCGGCCAGTGGCAATTATCGGCACACTGGGCCTTTAAATCCCTGAAAGCCGGCGCGCGAACGCAAGAGATGTAAGCTCATTGGTGGGGGCACAGACAGGAGCACGGGTATGCCTGCGACCCGGGTCACAGGGGCACCCTTGACAAGGTGATTTCAGTCTATCCCAATATTCAGTTCTATACTACTTTTGACTTCAATTATAAAATGTTATTTGGACAATTATTACAACTGAATTTTCTGAAAAAATGTCTCCACAGATCTACATGTTTCTAACACAGTGATAAACTAAATCCTACATTGCTACAGTCTAAATAAGAAAGGGATTGATTCATTCTGTTTTGAATGGCCAATTCTGAAAACAGACATTGTCTGTGCTGTGGCAGAGCAATCATACATTCATCAGGTGACAACAGAAGATATTTAACATCCTGTGATCTGTGCGGAAGTTTCAATAGGGCGTATCAAAAAAGTAATTGTCTTTAAGACTCCTTGGGTGGTAACAAAATGAGTTAAGTGCCTTAGCTTCCCTCTCATTAACCTTTTCCTTACAGACGGCCCCTAGTTACAGATGGACCTCTTTGCACACTGTGGCACTTGGTGATGCTCTCTGGATGCTTTACTTTAGTAATGTAATGTTTTATTGATAATCTTTTTCCCATTATACCAAATAATATCCAATTGTCCCTGGGACAAAAAAAACATTTTGTCTGGAGCTACAATTATAAAATGTACCTGTTCTGCCTTACATACAAATGTAACTGTAGAACAAACCTAAAGAACCTATCTTGTACGTAACCCAGGGACATTTAGTGTTTGTACAGTGATGTGAAAAAAGTATTTGCCCCCTAATTTATTTCTTAATCTCTATTCGATGTTTGTCACACCTAATTGCGACACAAACACACTTAAATTGTAACACAAGTGTTCCAAACAAACATGAGTAAATACAAAAGACAATGGGGCTTATTTACTAAGGGTCCTCGGCCACACTTTCGTTGGACTTACCAACGTTTTCAGGTTATGCACGGCTGTGACATATTTAACAGGGGGTTGTGTCACACACGATCAGATTGTGGCGCGGCTGCGCTGACTTTCATGCAACAGAAATCGGGGGGACTGGCCTTTGGACAATCCGACGGATTCGGAATGAGCACGGGATTTAACTTTCAAATTGTGATCAAGCACTTACATACACCAGGAAGAAGAAGGTGAACTCAGGGGGACCTGAGCGGGGAAGTGACACATGAAGGATATCGGGTGCCCTATCTCAATGAATCATGGCAGTTCTGTGAACTCTGCAGGACAGGTAAGTAAATGTGCCCCATGTGCAACAGCACTAAGGCAGATTGAACCAGTTTTCATATATCTGGGCCATTTTATAAATGAAGGCCTTTATTATTAACCCCTTGGCACACTGCGCCATACTATTATGCCACAGGCTCCTGTGATTCGCGCCAGCACACCCTTGCTTTGCGTGTAACCATGTCACCTGACATGTGGATACCGCAATAGGAATCGGGAAACGGAGGCAGGAGAACCTCTTACTGACTTGACCTAGCTAATTGGATCGGTACCGCCTGCTGATAGATGCAGCTTTTTGGGGCTTATGTTTTATCTCTTACCTCCTTTGTTTAGTTATCGCTGGAGAGAGGAGCTGAGCATTACTGTTACACCGAAATCACTTTTACACTGTCTGATTCCTATCTGTTCCCTCCCGTGTCCTGTATATTCCCTGTGTGATCACCTTGGGTGATCACACTTGTCCTCCATTTTTCCCATCTCCTGTTTGTTCCTTCTGAACCTAAACAGACTTTTCAGTGCGCTGTGGTAGTGTTGTTCTGCACTGGGCACACTTTTCGGTGTGCTGTGTGAATAGCACTGCACAGTATCTTCAGTGTTAGTTAGGGTGTCTAAGGGCAAGCTGGGTGCATTTGTAGAGCCTTGTTGCGCAGTTTTTAGTTTTTTTTTCTCCCAGAGCGCCCATAGGTATACCTGTAGTTTGGTATTGGGGCATAATACTTGTTATGGGGCTGGTAATGAAGCAATCAATCAGGGACTAGTGGAGCACAGACATTCTATAACACACCTCAATCTTCTGCATGGTGATGAGCAGGATGCTCTTTGAAGCCATCCATAATTTTTTGCAGTACACCAACAACACACATTGCCCACCCAGAGATGACCCCAGTTATGACCGTTTTTTTAAGGTTATGCCCATATTAGACCATTTTAGTGCCAAATTTGACCAGGCATATACCCCCATGAAACATGTGGTCATAAACGAGCCGCTGGTGCATTTTAAAGGGAGACTTCAATTCTGCCACTACCTGCCCACTAAGAGGTCAAGGTGTGGTGTGAAGATGTATAAGCTGTTCAAAAGTACATCAGGGTATTCCTACAAATTCAGGGTATATGAAGGAATGGACTCCAATATAGTGCCCCCAGAATGCCCCCCTTTCCTGGGTATTACTATGAAGAAAGTGGGGGATTTGGTACATCAACTGCTGGACTAGTGTCATGCTGGCCATGCACATCACGCAGATCGCACTATATAATTCTTACCTGTTATATCGATGTGCAGGCCAGAGGGGAACTTTCCTGGAAGAGGTGGTTATTAACATGCAGCACCTTCTCTTATAAGCCCTGCCCTGTCCCTGCCCAGCCTGTAGATTATTGCCCCATATGGGTTATTACTGTACACAGGAGAACACGCATCATGATATTTGGGGTGTTTCTCTCCAGTGGCAGGAGATGGGTACAATGTGACATAATGAATATTCTTTACTATGCACTATCTGTTATGCATTTTATTTGTGGTCCACCCGTGGGGTTAAAATGCTAACTATACCCTTAGATTAATTCATGGAGGGGTTTAGTTTCCAAAATAGGGTCAGTTGTTAGGGGTTTCTACTGTTATAGAAACATAAAGAAGACGAATGGCAAAAGGTTTCTACAAAAATAAAGGTGTGGTATGACTTTCTGTCTAAAAGGTAGAACATTTGAAACTTTGAAAATTTGTATTTTTTCAAAATTTTCAAAATTATGGAATCCCACCCCCACCCACCCCATTAAGTAACTGATCAATGAAATTATACTAGTAACATAAACTATAATGTCTCATGAGAAAACAATCTCAAAATTACAGGGATATGTAAAAGTGTTCAAAAGGATAAAAAAAAAAGGACTGAGCCTTAACGTACAAACAGTCTGCGTCTTGAAGGGTTTAAGGAAAAAGTAATGAAAACCTACATGGCCCTGTATGAAAATGTAATTGCCCCTTGTTAGGATCAGTGGATCCTCTGGACCACCGCGGGAGGTGGTACTAGCTGACACCTGGGACCGGAATCTAAGTAACACCTGGTTTTTACCAGAGCCCGCTACAAAGCGGGATGGACTTGCTGCGGCAGGGTACCACCAGGTACGACTACCACAGGTGCGACTAGCCTGCGTTGGCAGCCGAGGTACCCTAGCAGAAGGCAGTCTCGTGGTCAGGTCCAGGGTCAGGGAAGGCGGCATAGATGCAAGCTCAAGTTCATATCCGGGATCAGCAATGGGAGGTCCAGGCAGATGGGAACGGGAACACAGCAACACGGAGGGACTCTGGTAATACAAACACGGCAACTCAGGAGCAGGAACACACTGGAACGCAGGAATATCGCTGGGGATCTTTTTCTAAGACTGTGAAGCACAAAGATCCGGCAGGGCCTGCAGGAAGAGGCAGGCTTATATAGCATTTTGGGGAAATGACCAGCCCCAATTAATGGCACGCTAGCCCTTTAAATTTAAAGAAGCTGGCGAGCACGTGGCAAGGACAGAGGAGCACGGGTGAACCCGCGATATGGGTAGCAGGACCACCCATGACACCCCTTAATCCTTAAAGGGGTATTCCCATCTGGGCATTTACATTTAATGAAATTCATTTGCCATGTGTAAACATTTCTTCAATTGGATGTTAATTAAAAAAATGTTCCTGTGTGAAGATAATTTCTCATAAATGTAGTCATGTTGTCCCTTAGAAACCAGATGGCTTCCTCGGATACGACCACGTCACACTCTGGCAGCGTTGGCCAGACTTGGGCTATAGAGTCCTGCCGGACCACCTGGATTAAGTGATCATTACCACAGGACGGCTGTGCGACATGTAGTAACTCCCAGACATTTTATATACAATAACCTTTTGTTTCTTTGTGCTCTGAGGAAGCTATCTCGTTTCTAAGGGACAACATGACTAAATTTATGAGAAATTATCTGCACACAGGAACATTTTTTTTTAATAACATCTCATTGAAGAAATGTTTACATATGGCAGATCAATGAAACTGAATGTGAGTGCCCAGATGAGAATACCCCTTTAACTGGATTAGGGGGCAACATCTGCAGTCAAGCGTTTGTGATAACTCACAATTCGTCTTTTACAATGCTCTGGGGGAATTTTGGCCACTTATTTTTGGTGATCTGATTTATTTGTTGCAATTCACCAACATTGGAGGTTTTCTGAGAATTAATACATTTTTAAGGTGATACCACAGTAGCTCATTTGGATTAAAGTCAGGAGTTTGATTTGGCCACTTAATTTGGTCTTAATTTATTTTTCTTAGGTCATTGACACTTGCTGGTGTGTTTTGGATCAATGTCCGTCTGCATAACCCAGTTGCACTTCAGATTGAGGTCACAAACAGATGGTTTAACTTTCTCCTTTTGGATTTTTTGGTAGAAGTTTGTTAACCCTTTAGGTGTTTTATAAGGGTTAAAACAAAATGGAATGTAGGACTTGGATAGATAGAACAAATATGATTCAAATTTCTAAACTGTCCTCAATTCCCATGAAATATAGCACTCTAGTAACTATGCTCTTATCAAATGCTGATCATTTAATGAAAATTTTATAATTTTATAATAATTTGTTGCATTTTATGTCTGTAGCACCACCACCGGCTGTACACAACTTAATTTGAACGATAGAGATGTATAAGTAACTGTAATTTTTTAAAAAAATTAATAAAATGCAAAAAAACCCACATATTGGTCTATTACAACAATGTCCATTATATCGTGGCGGGGAATGATGGGAGCCCCCGGATTAATTAGCAGACCCGGAAGTGGCCAGCGCCAATCACATGTGTGCTGGCCCTTTAAACTCCGAGTGCCGGGCGTGCGCGCCCTAGGGAGCGGGGACGCGCTCTGGGCCTAGGCCAGACAGGAGCGAGAGAGTGGAAAAGTAAGTTCGGGGAGGCAGCGCCACGGAGAGGGGCACGGGTGTGCCCGCAATCTCTGACATGGATTGCGGGGACACCTGTGACAGGTAAAATCCCTTTAAGTATGTTCTGTGCTCATTTAAGCTTCTATTGTTCAATCTCAAAGAACATAAAACAGAAAATATACTACTATGGAATTATAGGTGTAGTGTAAAAGATGCAGATACAAAATGACATAGCAAAATCCAAAACACAATTTGGATGGCTTGTCCTGGCTCGCCTAATCCACACAATTGTACTCCCCTGTTCTGCTTGTATAATAAGGTTTAATTCCTATAAAAATTTTACATGTGAGAAATATAAGGGTACATTATCTGCTATCAGAGGGAATTATTATTCTAGCTCTAACCTAGACAATGGCTACATATAGAGAAGCAGAATGACGTGTTTATACATCATTGTCTTTTCTGATACCAAGTGAAAGAGTTTATAAGTACAGTATACCAAAAACTGCTGTTAACTGTAACATGTAATTGCGTAATTATGTAATATTCTTTTTTATGTTCACAAACAGTGAATTTAACAACATTACTGACTTTTTTTTATCTCCCTTTGCCTGTGTGAGATTCTTGCCACCATAAAAATGCAGTGTAATATGACTCAGCATTACATAGCGCAGGAAGAGTTGAGGCAAGGGATTTAAAGACTTAGTGTAACTTGTTACTTATTCAATGATGTATTTTCTCTTTCAATACTTAGCCGAGACTATCATTTCACTTATTGATTTCCTTTCTTGTATCTGCTGCTAATCACTGATAAATAATAATAAATCTTTTTTGATATAGCACCATCATATTCGGCAATGCTTACAGATCATGTAGTATGTATACTGTACAAATAAAATAATACATTACAGAGTAATAACTTCTAGAGATGAAACAATAGGAAAAGGGGGCACTGCTCGGAAGAGCTTACAATCTATCATTGGACCCATTCCCTTGACTTCTTAGCATAGAAAGAACAGATATATAGAAATGAAAAATTATACTGAATGTTTTCCCAAAGATCTATAAATCAGTCACTTTAGGTCATTATCCTCTATAACATGCTGACTGCAAATGACACTGCATTTTTATGATGACTGGTCTATCTTAAGTATGTTGTGATGTATGTATTGAGTATGTATGAGTTGTAAGTAAGAATATTCTTATAAATGCTATGTGTGAAAGATCAATACTTATAGAAACATTACATACAGTAATTTATGTATACATTTAGATAAATGTATAGATTTAGTGTTATTCTAAAACAGTGCTGAGATGCTGCTGACACGGAAGCTTTCACTTTCAGAGATAAATCCAAAGCACCATCAACAACCTACAGGCTACCATGTACATTAACTACCAGAAAGACTACTTGCGCACATAGTATGCATTTCTGGGCAGCAGGCATCTGTCGATTATTTGAACCATGTGACATTGGTGTGGGATGATTTCATAACAATTTTAAAAATATATAATAAAAACCAAAATATTAAAATAAAAAAAAAGTAAAATGACTAAAGATATTTTCTTACAATAATCACTAGTTCTGTAAATAAAATATTTTTTTATGTCACTGAAACTACTCCCAAAAAAGGAATCCAAGATTCATACTTGTTTATACTCAGCTCACAAGCTCATATTGCATATTTTTTATTTAAAACTGAGAATGGGACTCCCAATTGCTGGGTTAAGTTAATAAATTAAATAGTTGGTACTTCCCTTTTAAGTGTGATCTGTGCATGTTTCAGCTCCTGTTGTCTCATGTAAAAGGACATTCAGAAAGTACACTACTATGAAAGGTGTAGTGTAAAAGATGCAGATGCAAAATGATACAGCAAAATCCAAACCATAACATTGATTGCTTGTCCAAGCTTGCCTAATCTACACAATGAAGGAATTATTACGAGCAAAAATGGAACAAAACCACATTGATTTATCTCTTTTTATTAATTTTTATCTTAATATTGTATGAAGCCCCTCCATTGGCAATAGACATATAAACCTACAGAAAGATAAGCCAAACTTTCACATGAAGAATTATTACAAAAATATAAAATACAAAAATATAAAATTTATTAAAGGAAACCTACCATGAGGAAGCTACAGAAGTGGATCTGATGGTAGATTCCTCCTGCCTTCCTCTACCCCAGTGGTGGCGAACCTATGGCACTGGTGCCAGAGGCGGCACTCGGAGCCCTCTCTGTGGGCACCCAGGCCATCACCCCAGAATGAAGTTCACCAGACAGGACTCAAAGAATCTTCCTACAGAATCTTCCTACAATGATAGATGAATTTTCCCTCCTCCTTTCAACTGTGTTGGTGTCCTTGGGAGGCTGAATGACTGAAAGTTGTCAAAGAACAAGGAGAAATAAATTACTGCTTAAATTGCTGCGCTGGCACTTTGCAAAAAAATAAGTGGCTTTTGGTTGAAGTTTGGGCACTCAGGCTCTAAAAGGTTTGCCATCACTGCTCTACCCTAATCTGTAATTTAATAATCCTGGAACCTAACCCAACTTGTTAAAAACATTATTTTAGTATTATGTAAATTAATGGCAGAGGCCGCTGGGACGTCGAGCAGCCTAAGCTCCCAGTGCCCGGCCAGGCTAGTACATGCCCCAATAGCCTATGCCGTTAATTTACATATTGCTAGATTGGGTTCCAGGATTATTAAATTACAGATTAGGGCAGAGGCAGGCAACACACTTCATTGGAGGGACACACAAACATTAGGGGGACCCTGGTGTAGCTGACATGGGAATCCATCACAAAACCACACATATGATGAGTTCTGCAGAAAAAAGGCACAGTAAATTCTCTCAGCCAAAGTTAAATGAGAAAAGCAGTCAAAACCTGTAAGGTATAAATACAATAAAAATTAGATAAATCCAAGCAGTAAAGTGCTTACCCATGTCAGGGAATGCCAGCATCTACCTGGATGACTAACGTCCCAAAAACCAAATGCAGCATTTGTACAATAACCAATACAGACCCCAGAGCAGACAAATACAGTACACAAACCAGACTAGAGCAGATGAATAATGCTAAAGACCCCCAGAACAAAAATACAGGAGACCCACAGAGAAGACATGCAATACTGGTAACCCCCAGAGCAGACCTTTAATAGTGGAGACCACCAAAGCAGATCTTTAACCCCTTACCGCTCTGCGCCGTAGCTCTACGGCGCAGAGGTGCGGGGGATGTGTGAATAGGGCTCACGGGCTGAGCCCTCTTCATACTCAGGTGGGGTTTGTTGCATATATCAGCAAACCCCCACCGCTAATAACCGCGGTCGGTGCTTGCACCGATCTCAGCAATTGACCCTTCCGATGCCGCCGGCAATGGACGCCACCATCTTTCTTGAGATTGACGCTCCCCCGAACGTCAGCGTGGGGCGGCGATCGGTTACCATGACAGCCTCGGGTCTTCGTTAGAACCAGATAAATGCCGACACATACAGCCGCATCCTTCAAGAAATCGGAGCATCCGATTCACTTCTCCGCTATAGGTTAACTTAAAAAAAAAAAAAAAACTTAATATACAGCCGGCTATCTCCTAAAAAGGCTGTATATTTAAAAGCTTTGTCATAAGGGTCTTATCTCATTATCTAATTTATTTATCTATTCTAATTCTAACGTCCAGTAAACAGCTCATTGTGGCCTCTATTCCCACCATATGTGTAGATTGCTAGCAACATTGCTCAATATATACAACTATTTTAACTATATTATTATATCAACTATATTTTATTTATTTATTTCTAATCCGTATCGTTCATAAATACATGTGTTTATAAGCCTGATAAAAATGGTTTGATATATTTAGATATTCTACATTTTATTGTACACACATATATGTATCTATTTATCTTTATGAATAACTTAATCAGAAACATCAACTAAATGAATTATTGTTGTATACTTCTGATCCCCCTTCCTTATATGTTCTTTTGTGTCATTATCTTGCTCAGCCTCTGTTCACTTGATAAAGGGGTTTCCCTAACCCCGAAACGCATTGTGTTTTTAGACTTATATTAAAAATTTCCACTTGTTAAACCCACTCTGAGTACTGGATCTCATTTCCAATACTACAGCCTCGGGTCTTCGTCAGACCCAAGGCTGCATGGTTTCTGAAGATTCATTACAGTGGCTCATTGTAATGAATCCTATGCAAAAACGCCATGTATTGCAATACAGTAGTAAAACTTCGGCTCATTTCACAAAAAATAAAACGTCACACAGCTCTGTACACCAAAGTATGAAAAAGTTTTTAGTGTCAGAAGATGGCAAAAAATTTTGTTCTTTTTTGTACACATTCGTTTAATTTTTGACGCAATAAAACCTGTATAAATTTGGTATCACCACAATTGTACCGAACCAAAGAATAAAGTAGACATGTTACTTGGAGCGCGTTGTGAAGGTCGTAAAAACTGAGCCCACAAGAACTTGACGCACAGTTTCCACATTTGGAATTTTTTTCCAGCTTCCCAGTACACGACGTGGAATAATAAATAAAATCATGGAAAAGTAAAATTTGTTACGCACAAAATAATCCCTCACGCAGCTCTGTACACAGAAAAATTAAAAAATTATGGATTTTTGAAGAAGAGAGCGAGAAATGAGTGAAAAAAAACTGCGTCGTTAAAGGATTAATAGTGGACTCCCCCAGTGCTGACCACAATACAGAAGGCCTTCAGATCAGACAAAAAATAAAAACACTCACCTCTCCAGCTTTGTCTCTGCAGGCCACAAACAACCAGCGGGTTGTGCAACCCTGTAATATATGGTGCTTTAGTCGTTTTAAACGTTTGTTAGGTGGGAGTGCCAGATGTTAGACTTCCATACATGGCACGTCAAGAAAACAATAGGAATTGCTTCTCTACTCATTCAGAGGTGTAGGACATTGTAGAGAAGTAATGTACAGCAATGATAGCTCACTAAATGCGAGAAAGTCTTTCTTGGAAGGCAGAGATAGCACCTGAGTGAAGTTGGCCCCCCCACCTTGTTCAAATCAAACAAAACTGGTGTCAAATGTAAGTGCTACGTTTGTGCTGGTTTGTGCAGCACAAATTTGCGTTTGTGCCGCTATCATTTTTAAGGTATGTTCAGGTGTTTAAGGTGTTTAGGATGAACTGGTAAAAAACAAACCTAGTGACACTTCCCTGCTTTGATCACCAGGGGGAGCTAGCAAGCACATTGTACTTTGGAAGAAATGCTCTGATGACCTCTGCAAAAAAAATCTGAATATATTAAAAATGATAGAGACACAAACGAAAATTTTTGCTGCACAAACGCAGCACTAATGTTTGACACCAGTTTTGTTTGATTCGGTTAATGTGTGGGGGGGGGGGCTGTTTGAACTTTTGACCTTTCATTTTTTGTTCATATATTCAAAACAAAAGCAGCACAAACAAAAATTTGAGCAGCACAAACCAGCACAAACGTAGCAGAGTTGTTCGGCCCCAGTTTTGTTTTGTTTGGGCAGTGTGTGTGGGGGGGGGGGGGGAGGGCTGGTTGACCTCTGATGACCTCTGGAAACTTTCATTAAAATCTTAGAAAACGATAGCGGCACAAACGAAAATTTCTGCTGCACAAACCAGCACAAACGTAGGACAAACGTTTGACACCAATTTTGTTTGATTTGAACAAGGTGGGGGGGGGGGGCCAACTTCACTCAGGTAGAGATAGCTTCAGCCAGTTAAGGATGGAGTGCAGATGAGGAAAAGCATCTTGAAAAAAAAAAAAAATTACCGTATATACTCAAAAAATGTGCTGAAAAACCTCATCTTGGCTTATACACGAGTCAATACTAATAAAAAAAAAGAATTAATACTCACCCTCCGGCTCTCGGTCCTCGGCGGCAGCTCCCGGTCGCGTCGTGCCGGCACGTGAAGATAGAAGAGGCAAGCTGTATACTACATGGGGCTGGCTGTATACTACATGGGGGCAGGCTGGCTGTATACTACTGGGGGCAGGCTGTATACTACTGGGGGCAAGCTGGGCTGGCTGTATACTACTGGGGGCAAGCTGGGCTGGCTGTATACTACTGGGGGCAAGCTGGGCTGGGCTGTATACTACTGGGGGCAAGATGGGCTGGCTGTATACTACTGGGGGCAAGATGGGCTGGGCTGTATACTACTGGGGGCAGGCTGTACACTATAGGGGGCTGGTTGGCTATATACTGGTGGGGTCTGTGACCAATGCATTTCCCACCCTCGGCTTATACTCGAGTCAATAGGTTTTCCCAGTTTTTGGTGGTAAAATTAGGGGCCTCGGCTTATACTCGGTTCAGCTTATACTCGAGTATATACGGTATTAAAAAGTTTGGATATATAGTCAGTGTTGATTATTTTTATTCACATGTTATGTTGACAATGCATATAGATCATTGCATGCAACAGCTTGATACTGAAGTGGGGAACGCTTGTCACGATCCAACCCTGGACCTTGAAATTATTGCTGTAACACTGTTCTATTCACTAAACACAAAGAAAAAAATGATGCCTGTTTGCCAGTGGCTGATTGCTTTTCTTATTCAAACATGCTTTTACAGTGAAGCTTGTATGTATAAAGGTTATATGAGGACTCACGTAGCCTGTCCAAATGATGTTATCATAGCTATGGAAACAAAAATAAACATTTGCTAGTTTTCATCAATGGGAGAGTTTTCATTTCATGGCACTGATATTTTAAACAAGAATAAAACACGTCTGAAACCCCTCGCTATTGTAAACATTCTAACCTTGTTATTTTTTAATTTCTCTTTTGTCTAAATATTTATAGATGTATCAATAAAGCAATATGTGTAATAAAACTGCTACTTACAGTTACTTTTATATTTTGAACAAATCCTTTTTCATGTCTGGTTAGAAGGCTTATCTTGAATTGATTGATGTCCTATCTAATACCTTTTACAAATGTCCTCTCTATGGTGTACCTATATCATTCATTAAACCCCCTCAAAATAACTTGAGCTAACTCATGTAAAATTAATTGAAACAAAGTGACACTTAATGACACTTATAATAATAATTCTTTATTTATACAGAGCACACAGTCCTATTCAGCCGCACACACGGTCGCGTGCATGGTGCGCCGAGCGCGGACCTCGGTGCGGGGAAGCTACTTCCGATATAAACATTTATAAAGTGATTAAATGCTTTAAAACAGTTTAAAAACATAACGAAGATAAGCGCCGGCACCAGCTCACCCTGTCCTGCTTATAAGCCCTATCCAAAGTGGTAGGTTTCCTTTAAAGGGGTATTCTTGTCTGGGCATTCACATTCAGTTTGATTAATCTGTTATTTAAAAAAATTTACCTGTTTGAAGATATTTTCTCATAAATGTAGTCATATGGTCCCTTAGGAACCAGACTGTGTCCCTGGATACGGCCAGCTCTGTTGGAGTGATTGCACTAAGAAACAAATGGTTTTGGTACATGAAATGTCCGGAGTTACTGTATATACTACAGCCGTCCTGTGGTAATGATTGCTGAATCCAGGAGGTCAGGCATGGCTCAATAGCGCATTTCTGGCCACTGCTGCCAAAATGTGATGTGCCTTATCCGAGGAATCTGATCTCGTTTCTAGGGGACCATATAACTACATTTATGAGAAATTATCTTCACACAGGAACATTTTTTTTAATAACATCCAATTGAAGAAATGTTTACATGTGGCAAATTAATTAAATTAAATGTAAATGCCCAGATGGGAATACCCCTTTAACACTAGCCTTTCAGGTTATTTTCTTTCAGTATGGCCATTTTTACACAACAGTATATAATTGGATTTTGTATAAGTATTAATGGCAAATTCTGAAGTCAATTCTACAGAGAAAAAGTATAATGGAAAGATGTTCACATTTTCTGAGTTATTGTTCCACACATTGAGGCACATTTACTAAAAACACTATGGGGCACAATTACTAAGGGTCCGCGGACCGCATATCCGTGGGGTTTCCCGACTATTTCCGATTTGCACTGCATTTAACAGGGGTTTTTGGAGAACGCAATCAGATTTTGGTGCAATCGCGACTTTCATGCAACACAAATCGGGGGTGTGGCAGTCAGACTACCCAACTGGTTCGGACTAAGCGTGGGATTTAAAATTCAAATTGTGACGCAAGACAATGCACTCACATACACCAGGAAGAAGATGGTGAACTCTGGCAGACCTCAGCGGGGAAGCGACATATGCAGGATATCGGGCGCACGATCTTGGTGAATTGTGGCGGACTTCATCCTCGTTGAACAGTCCGGATCGGGGATCGCGACAGGACCGGGTAAGTAAATGTGCCCCTAGGTGTGGTTTGTCTGTGTAGTGTGCAGAGGTTGCCAGATTCATGACTTGTGGCACTCGTCCTTCATGAATCTGGTGTCCTCTGCAATGTTCCAACAGAGTGCATCAACTTTTTTGTTGTGCACCTTTAACATGCGGCATGGGCAACACTTCTGTCAGTCTCTGCATAATAAATGTGGCGCACGTGTGCACTGCAGCACCCCCTTCAGTGATTACATTTGTGTCATGTGAAGAAGAATAGTGCATTTACATTCCTTCTGAAAATTATTATATTTGTCTTTACTGTCTTTACAGGTTTTACTGTTGAGACTCATGGTTTTCTCTGTTGTTTGCATTTTCACTTTTTGTGCAACATTTTACCTGCATTTAACATCACTGTAGGAATTACATCTGCAAGTAATAAGATTATACTGTTTTGTTTTCAGATCATGTAATTTACAGAATTTGTGGACTTAACTGTTTTTGTTATTGCTAGACTGTGATATCATGTTGTCCACAATCTATGAACTGTGACAGGATTCTATATATTATTAGTGAGATGTTACATCATTTTTTTTTCTGTGTTCCATCACTGCTTACTTTTTACTTTGCTATATGATAACAATGTATTATATATATATATTATTATGTATATTATCTCATTACAGTGACAGTACAGTATTAAAGTGGTTGGCTACTTTAATCTAAATTTTACCTATGGCTTTGGGGCAGTTTGAGTGTCAATTGTTCCACTTACCTTCATTTCAAATTCTTCATTGTTGGTCCCAATCCTCCCTTGCTATATTTTAGTCCATGGTCATCCGTGTCACCACCCTCACTATAAGAACACTTGATCCTCCTTTCTGTCCATTGTGTGCTCCCCCTCTGTAGCTGCCCTATGCTGTTCCACAGCCCGCCCACTGCTTCTGCCCACTCTGGGAAGCCACAGGGAAAAAAGGAGATGAGCATGCACCACTGTAAAATATCGGGTGAGTGGCCTTAGCACCTGCTCTTAGGACTGGCAGAGCTAATCTGATAATAAGATAATAAGAGATGGAATGATTTTTATTTAGGGAAAAAACCTAATGGTGGCCAACCCCTTTAATTTTGCCTGGAGTGTGACATCGCTGTGTTTGTTGTCCCTGTATTATAGTTGTCTGGTTAAATGTTGGGCTCCTTAATGTAAATCCAATGGATCCAATGATAGTTAATGTCTGCCATTATTTCCATTATTTTGCTCCTCTAACAGGGCATAACAGTGGAATATTGGTTATGTCAGTGTAGTCTTACAGGCAAGTCTTCTGGTACTTTCATTTTTAACCTTGTCTTAAATCCTGCAAGGGGTAAAACCTAACATTTTGGCTTTAAAAACTAATCCTTGGTTTTGTGATCCCCACCGGACACCCGAAAATTAAATAAAAAATTATCATAAGATCATATGCACATCTTTAACTACATAATGTAAATTCTCAACTAGTAGAGCCAGTAAAAACAGTTTTTCGCTTTTAGAAAATATTGGGGCAAAAACATGATTTCCCCAAAAAATATACAGATACAAGTATAAAAATGGTTATTCATTAAGAATAAGGTTAAAAAATTTTTTTCATGTTATATGTTGAACTGCAACAAATTTTAATTAATAATATATGCCTTTTTTGTTTGTTTTTAGTCCCTGAAAGAGTTAATACACTTTAGTCAGTTATAGTCCCTTCAAAAGGCTAGTCTTACAAAACCAACAGATATGTCAAAAATCCCTTCTTAAGTCAAAGTGCAAACACGGAGACAAAGGCAGGAGAAAACAAACAACGACAAGGGTAAGAACCAAAATGTCCCACTGCCCCCCACCTTCCAAACGTTCAAACGTAACCTGCAAATCCATCAGGATTGCCTACAACACACAATAACTGCACTGCTCTGCTCCTACACCTTGTGTCTCCATCTACCCTCCCATGTAGATTGTGAGCTCTCACGGGCAGGATGCTTCTTCTACTTGTTTCAGATCTGTTAGGATTGGGTAATACAAACGACAGGGGATAGTGTGCCCTGAGCTTGCCCCAACCCCTGTCCCTTCCTATAGCCCCCCATGCTAAACCGTGGGGCGACTACTTGAAGACTCGAAATACACTGCTACGTGTGGGAAGGGAAAACACAAACAGACTGACAAACATAAAACACAAAGAATGGTTAACTAGCCGGAGTCACAACGAGAGGGTACGTCAATAGCAAAATCAGTAGGCAAAGAGTCAAATGTCAAAAACGAGCCGAGGTCAACAACGATACAGATACAGAGCAAGTCAAACCTAATGCTGAGCGAGTGGAGAAGGGATTTCAAACACTGGCACAGGTGACTAGTGAAGCTGCAATTTATGCAGCCAGAACTCCACCTCCAGAACCTGATAGGAGCTGGACAGCTTCTGGGAATTAACCCCTCATGGTGCAGAACAACCAGGCATCATGCAGAGGTACACAAGTCCCAGCAGTACAGAAAACAACTCCTAGACAGCGCGAGATCTCAGTAGCCGCTGCCCGGGACGAGAGGTGGAGTTTGCGCGGATACGCGCCGGGGGACGCTGCTGGCACCAGCAGAAGAACCAGAAGTCCCAGCATTCTCCCTAGCGACCCTGACAGATCTCTGTAGTTTTTTGTATTTTGTACTTGCATTTGTTCAGGTTATAGTGTAATGTATGTAAATCCCTTATTGATTGTACAGCACCATGAAATTAATGGAGCTCTTTAATTAATAATTATAACAAGGATTACAAATTTAGTACAAAAATGTAGTACAGAAGTCAAAAGGAATGGCAGCTAGCTCAGAAAAAAGACTATAGCAAACAAGTGGAAATTAGCCAGCAACCCTTTTATAAGATGTAAGAGTCCTGTTACAGAAGATGATTGGTCCATTCTCAAACATGACATGGCACAAAAGTGAGTGGATGAAGATTCTGTCTATCACATTTAATTAGCTTTTTGCAAACCAGATCAAAGTCCACAGTAGATAGACTGGTGTGGTGAAAGTCAATTAAACCTGCTAGGAAAGGAGTAAACCAGTGTTTAGACTAGTAAGGACAGAATGAAACAAAATTGGATTTTTTACAACAAATCACATATATATTTCACAAAATGATGAGATATAACAATATATTGTTCAAATCCTTATGTAAGATATATAATAATCCATGGTGTGGTTAAGTCTGAATGGAGAGGGCTCAGACCTAGATTCACAGGACTCTATCATAGAGCAGACATCAGCGGTTAACTATTTCAATTAGTGGTGAATTTAATATTGGGTTAACAATGGTAAAGCTGGGGCCTTCTACATGACTTTCAATATGTGCCAGAATCCTGTTACAATCTTGCGGTTCAGCTTCTGAGTCTGTGCAAGCACCACAAAGTAACTATGCATCCTTGTGTGCTGTATGGCTGTTGTGATGGACAGTCACGTCACGGTGCGCCTAAAGGTTAACCCCTTATCACCGACAATAGTTTTCAGCTTAATGACCAGACTTGATTTTTCAAATCTGACCTGTGTCACGATAATTGGTTATAACTTCGGAACACTTTAACATATCTAGATGATTTTGAGAATGTTATCTCGTGACACATTGCACTTCATTTTAGTTGTAAAATTAAAGTGATGTTTTGCGTTTCAGTCTGAAAAAAGTGAAACTTTGGCAAAACTTCGTAAAAATTCTTCATTTTCCAAGTTTATAATGATCTGCTTTCTAGAAAGGAAAACTACATTTACAGAATGTCTGCTTTATGTTTGGATGATATTTTATGCATCCTCACCTTTTCTAGGATGTTATGAGGCGCAGAACTTTAGGTGCGATTTTTCTCATTTTTATGGAAATCCCCAAAACTCACATTTTGAGGGACAGCTCAACTTCCAAGTGACTTTGAAAGGCCTAAATAATAGTAAAACCCCATAAATTACCCCACTATAGAAACTTCACCCCTCAACGTATGTAAAACAACTTCTATTAAGTCTATTAACCCTTTAAGTATTTCAAATAAGTTAAAACAATATGGACCTGTGATTTAGAAACTTTTAAATTTTTTAGGAATATACATTAATTTAGGCCAAAACTGACCGTTTCATAATAATTAAATGATGACCGCTCTGCAACATTTGATGCCCAATTTCTCCTGAGTGTAATGATACCCCATATGTGGTGGTAAACTGCTGTATGGGCGCACGGCCGGGCATAGAATGAATGGAGGCGCCATTCACAGCAGATTTGTATTGTCACATTGTACAAGCTATAAATTTTTATTCTTTTGGTAATGCGAACATATGAGGGCTTATTATTTGCGGGATCAGATACAATGTACAGGCAGTCCCCGGGTTACATACAAGATAGGGTCCGGAGGTTTGTTCTTAAGTTGAATTTGTATGTAAGTCGAAACTGTATATTTTATAATTGAAGTTCTAGACAATTTTTTTCCCTTTGTCCCAGTGACAATTGGAGTTTCAAAATTTTTGCTGTAATTGGACCAAGGATTATCAATAAAGCTTCATTATAGACACTTTTAAGCTGATCATTGCAGTCTGGGACTATAGTAAAGCTTCACCAGAGATCACAGTGGGCAGAGGGGTGCGTCTGTAACTATGGGTTGTCTGTAAGTCGGGTGTCCTTAAGTAGGGGACCGCCTGTATAGATAATTAATTGTGGGGGTCTATAGCTTATTCATGAGATTTTATTAACTATTTCACGGGGGACACAAACAAAATCATCAATTTTTATTTTGGATTTTTAGCAATTTTTCCCCCCGCTCATTGTAATGAAAAACTAATATTATATCTTTATTCTCTGTTTCACTACCATTGCGGTGATCCCTCATTTGTTTAGTTTTTATTATCTTTGCTCAATTTTACTGAGCAAAACCAATATTGGAGGAAATCTAATTTTTTTTTACTATCGACAACTATTCAGGGCCAAACTTCTGTATTTTTCTGTTGTCAGATCTGGTTGAGGGCTTATTTTTTGTAAAAAGAGTTGTTCTTTTCAATTGTATCATATTAGGAAACGTAACTTTTTTTGATCACTTTTTAGAAATTTGTTTGTGATGGTGTTTGATGAAAAATTGTATATTACGGGAAGTTTTTCGTGTTTTTTTTTACGTCGTTCATCGAACAGGTTCAATATTGATTTACATTTATTGTACAGATTAACATGGACGCGGTGATACCAAATATGTACGTTTTTTTTGTGTTTTATATACTTTATTTGCATTTTATGTGTAACTGGGGAGATTTTAGGACTTTTATTTTATTTATTTAATCATATTATAAAATGACTATCTTTTTTTTTTCACTTTTTTACATTTCAACTTCTTGACCCGATCGCTTGTTCAAGCCTTTACACTGCAATACACTTGTATTGCAGTTTATAGTGTAAGTAACTGAGCATGCTGGGCATGCCGGGAGGCTGAACCCGGCAGGGACAGAAGCCGACGGACCGCGGGGCAGCGGCAGAAGGGATCGGATCCCCCGGTAAGCAGACCGGGGGCGGGGTCCTATCCATGGTGGGGACACTTACATGCTGCGGTCATGCCTGAGTTTTTCCAATCCCCGGTGTTAGTGTCGGGTCTGGGCTGTGATTTCACAGCTCGACACCGGCACCAGCTAAACCCGATGTCCAGAAATCTTCTTCTAACACACCGCCGTAGAAAGGCGTCGCGTCAGAAGAAGTACCCTTAATGACCGCTGTAGAATCCCAATAGGGCGGTCATTAAGGGATTAAAATGGCAATTCCACGAAAATTTTGATTCTCAAGGCCCATTAGAAAAGTACATGATATAAATTGTGGTGAATATAATGTTTTTACTGGTTGCTGTATCCATGAATTGTTCCCTCTCCTGTGGTCACCAGCTATGCCAAATAACGATGTAATGCAATTTTTTTTGCATGCCCTTTACAACTATAATATTTACTACTCAATAAATGATATGTACCCATGAAAAAATATACCTACAGACAGCTAAATCATAGAAAAATGTATAATTAATGTCATATGATGATAAAAGAGTCTAAAATGTCTCTACAGGTACTTTTATGTGACATTTTGCTAAGCTTTGAATATACTGTGGAAGATTTGGCCCGGTAGAGACCGTGGTAGCGGGGTGCTGTGATGCAGTTCAAGACAGTGACACCAAGGTACAGTCCAAACAGGTCTCGCCTGCGTTTATTGCAGCAAAAATAAACCAGCCTTTACATTCAGGTATTTGAATAAACAAACAAAAACCTATCCGTCAGGGTACTAACTATACAAATAGTCCACTAACTCACACTATACAAAGCTCACGTGGCTGCTCCAGACACAGAGGTCAGGACTGTGTCCTCTCAGCCTCCTTCCACAGAGAGACAACACACTCAACTCTGCTGAGTCATTTTATGCAGGCTCATTAGTCTGCACCCATCACCTGTGTCCAAGGTGCTGGACAAACCCACCTCAGCACTAAGGCCTTGCATAGAAGCAAAACCTAGGGGAAACATACCGCCCATCCACAGTTAACCCCTTCAGTGTCTCACATACCCTCCCCCTCTGTTTGACCCTGTGGGGAAGAACACTTTTGGCCATCAGACAGTGGGTACGGGATAGGGCATCGGCATTCCCATGCAGCTTTCCTGCTCGATGTTCCACCGTGAATTTAAAATTCTGGAGCATTAGGAACCACCTTGTGACCCTGGCGTTCCTCTCCTTGGCCTGACTCATCCAGGTTAGGGGAGAGTGATCAGTCACTAGCGTAAACTGCCGCCCTACCAAATAATACCTCAGGGATTCCAGAGCCCATTTGATCGCCAAGCACTCCCTCTCAACTATACTATAGTTCTTTTCAGGAGGTGTGAGTTTGCGGCTCAGGAATGTTACAGGATGTTCCTCACCCCCCACTACTTGGGACAGGACAGCCCCCAAGCCCACGTCAGAAGCGTCAGTCTGCACAATAAAGGTCTTGGTGAAGTTAGGGGTGATCAGTATCGGTCCCTCACACAAAACCGTCTTAAGTCGCTGAAACGCCCCCTCAGCCTCTTCACTCCACTTTACCATCACTGCCCTGCTACCCTTAGTCAGGTCAGTCAGGGGTGCCGCTATTGTCGCAAAATCGGGGATAAATCGGCGATAATAGCCCACTATGCCCAGAAAAGCCCTCACTTGCTTCTTGCTCAAAGGTCGTGGCCACTGCTGGATCGCCTCTACTTTATTTACTTGGGGTTTGATGACCCCTCGCCCAATACGGTACCCCAGGTAACGGGCCTCTTCCAGACCCAGTGCACACTTTTGGGGGTTCGCTGTCAGCCCTGCTGCCCTCAGGGAGTCTACCACTGCTTGTACTTTGGCTAGATGACTCTCCCAGTCGTTACTATAGACTATGATGTCATCCAAGTAGGCCGAGGCATAACTCCGGTGAGGTTTTAGCACGAGATCCATTAACCTCTGGAATGTGGCGGGAGCCCCATGTAGCCCAAAGGGGAGTACCACGTACTGAAAAAGCCCATCAGGGGTAACAAAAGCGGTCTTCTCTTTAGCCCTGTCAGTCGGGGGTACCTGCCAATACCCTTTCGTCAGGTCAAGGGTGGAGAAGAACCTAGCCTGTCCAAGTCGTTTTATCAACTCGTCAACCCTGGGCATGGGATAGGAGTCAAATTTGGACACCTCGTTCAACTTCCTAAAATCATTGCAGAACCGTAGGGAACCATCAGGTTTGGGAATCAACACAATAGGACTCGACCAGTCACTTTTAGATTCCTCGATAACCCCCAGGTCTAACATCTGCCTGACTTCTTCGGATATGGCAAGCCGGCGCGCTTCAGGGACCCGGTAGGGTTTTTGGTGTACCCGGATGTGGGGTTCGGTTATGATGTCATGCTTGATGACTGAAGTACGTCCCGGTAACTTAGAGAACACATCCACATTTCGGAGCACAAACTCCTTCGCTTCCTGAATCTGGGCCCTGGAGAGGGACTCCGAGATCCGTACTTCAGGCACCTTGGCATCGGGTACACCTTCCTCCGGTGTCCCCTTCTTGGAGACAGACGCCTTCTCTACTCCCATGGCCATCAGGGACTCTCTTTCCCTCCACGGCTTTAGGAGGTTCACGTGGTATATCTGTTCGGGTTTCCTCCTCCCCGGCTGAGATACCCTGTAGGTTACCTTCCCCACTCTCTCCATGACCTCATATGGTCCTTGCCATTTGGCCAAGAACTTGCTCTCCACGGTGGGCACCAGAACTAGCACTCTGTCGCCTGGGTTAAAGGTCCTGAGTCTGGCTGACCTATTGTAGACCCTAGACTGGGCCTCTTGTGCCCTTGTCATGTGCTCCTTTACAAGGGGCATTACCGCCGCTATGCGGTCCTGCATAAGGGAGACGTGTTCTATCACACTACGGTGGGGGGTCCTCTCCTGTTCCCAGGTCTCCTTGGCTACATCCAAAAGCCCACGTGGGGAACGGCCATATAACAGCTCAAAGGGTGAGAAACCCGTGGAGGACTGGGGATTTCCCGTATGGCAAACATCAAATAGGGCAACAAACAATCCCAGTCCTTCCCATCTTTGCTGACCACCCTCTTAAGCATCCCCTTCAAGGTCTTATTAAACCTCTCGACCAGGCCATCTGTCTGAGGATGATACACAGAGGTGCGGAGCTGTTTTACCTGTAATAACTTGCACATCTCCTTCATTACCCTAGACATGAATGGGGTACCCTGGTCAGTCAAGATTTCCTTGGGGAGGCCTGTGCAGGAGAACACCTGGAACAGCTCCCTAGCAATATTTTTGGAGGAGGTGTTCCTTAATGGAATCGCCTCGGGATACCGCGTAGCGTAGTCCAGGATAACTAGGATGTATTGGTGCCCCCTGGAGGATTTGACTATGGGGCCAACCAGATCCATTGCAATCCGTTCAAAGGGCACTTCTATGATTGGTAGCGGGACCAAAGGACTCCTGAAGTGGGAGACCGGGGCAGTAAGTTGACACTCAGGGCAGGAGCTACAATACCGGTTTACCTCCTCCCACACCCCGGGCCAGAAAAATCGCTGCAGGATCCTCTCTCGGGTCTTCTCAGCACCTAAGTGCCCTCCCAGCACATGTTTGTGTGCCAACTCTAGCACCAGCCTACGGTGAGATTGGGGTACTACAAGTTGCTCAACCTCCTCACCCCGTATCTGGTTGACCCTGTACAACAGTTCCCCAATAATCACCATTCGGGGGTATATTTTATCAGCCCCTGGTATTTGGAGTACCCCATTTATCACCTTAACATTCTCCCGTGCCTTAACCAAGGTAGGGTCCTGTAGCTGTGCAGCCCCAAAATTTTCACGGGAAATCTCAAGGTCCAGCATGTCGGCCACCTCCTCGTGGCCCTCGACCTCACCAGCTAGGACCTCTAGGGGAGAGAATTCATCACATGGGGTCACCCCTACTGCTGGTGTGTGTACATCGGCCTCAAAGGGTTCAGGGGCCAAGGCCGGACATACCTGATGTCCATTATCTGCAACAGCACCTGAGGTGGGTCTTCGTCTCCAGAGGTCCCAAAACACCGGTAAGTCTCTGCCGATAATAGCCTCATGAAAAAGGGTCCCCACCACCCCCACTTCATGGGTAACAGTACCACAAGGGGTATGTAGGTTGATGACAGCAGTGGGATATTCGCGAGTGTCCCCATGTATACACAACACTCCCACTCTCCGCCCACTGTATAGTCCAGGATCAACCAAAGTTCCCCGCACCAGGGTGACCAGACTTCCTGAGTCTAGCAAGGCTTCCACTGTGTGACCACCGATTGTGACCATGCATACTTGGGGTTCTGCATCCGTGACTGACTCAGCCGCCAGAACTGGCCGGGCGAACAGTGACACTCGCCGGGTCTGGTTGCAGTCCATTGGCTCCACTGACAGTGGACAGTTGGCAGCAATATGGCCCATTTCATGGCACCGCCAGCACTGGATACGGCCATGACCTCTGTCACGAGCCTCACTGGGTTTCTGGGTATCCACGCCCCCCAATGAACCCCCTCCCAACCTGACATGTCTCCCCTTTTCCGCAGTAGCAGTCTTACCAGCTGGTTTGGTGACCCTGTCACTGGCACTGCTTCGTGTCGGAGAGGTAAGTAGAAGGTCCTCCGTAGCCCGATACCTCTCTACTAGGGACACAAGCTCCTCAGCTTTTGTGGGACCGGCCTGTCCAACCCACCGTTGGAGCCGAGATGGCAGAGAACGGGTGAACTTGTCGAGGACCACTCTCTCTACCATCTGTGCGGGGGTGCAGTCCTCTGGTTGTAGCCACTTCCGGACAAGATGGATCAGGTCATGCATTTGGGAGCGTGGGGGTAATTTTTCTGAGTAAGCCCACTGGTGGACCCGGCTGGAGCGAACTTGAACGGTGACCCCAAGACGAGACAGAATCTCCGCCTTTAGCTGGGGGTACTTACGGGCCTCCGTTTCACTCAGGTCGTAGTAAGCCTTCTGCGACTCGCCGGTCAGGAACGGTGCCAGGACATCTGCCCACTGCTCAGCCGGTAACTCCTCTCGCTCAGCTACTCGCTCGAACACTGTGAGATACGCCTCCACGTCGTCGGTTGTCGCCATTTTTTGTAACGCCTTTTGTACTGCAGCCCGTGCGGAACGCTGGACAACCGGGTACCCTTGTAGACCAGTATGGGACCCCTCAGTAGTCGTCGCTCGCGGTGCTGCCATAATGCCAGAAAACTTCTCCATTATCAGCTGAAACATGGCTCGGGACTCTTCCTGCTGTTGCTGGAGCATGGCTTGCTGCTGGCGGGACCTCTCCTCCTGCTGCTGGAGCATGGCTTGCTGCAGCTGCCGATTAGCCAGGGACTCTTCCTGCTGCTGCTGCCGATTAGCTCTGGCCTCCTCTTGCAGGTATTTAATAAAGTCCTCCATCTTGGCTTTATCCTGCACTTTGCCTGCTGCTTTCACCCAGGCCATGCAATGTTGCAGGATGTAGCGAGCCTTTCAGGTGTATGTCTTTTTGAACTGCCCGCAATCCGAAGCACCATATGTGGAAGATTTGGCCCGGTAGAGACCGTGGTAGCGGGGTGCTGTGATGCAGTTCAAGACAGTGACACCAAGGTACAGTCCAAACAGGTCTCGCCTGCGTTTATTGCAGCAAAAATAAACCAGCCTTTACATTCAGGTATTTGAATAAACAAACAAAAACCTATCCGTCAGGGTACTAACTATACAAATAGTCCACTAACTCACACTATACAAAGCTCACGTGGCTGCTCCAGACACAGATGTCAGGGCTGTGTCCTCTCAGCCTCCTTCCACAGAGAGACAACACACTCAACTCTGCTGAGTCATTTTATGCAGGCTCATTAGTCTGCACCCATCACCTGTGTCCAAGGTGCTGGACAAACCCACCTCAGCACTAAGGCCTTGCATAGAAGCAAAACCTAGGGGAAACATACCGCCCATCCACAGTTAACCCCTTCAGTGTCTCACAATACATACTCCTAGTTATCAAGTTGAGGATTACCTTTAATCTGCAACTCCAAAATACAGGGTTATTAAAAGTGTTTTTAAACTCTGAAATTAAAAAGGGGTTAGAAAGCATGAATTATATTTGACAAAAGTTATACTAATGTTATACATAAATGTTTAATGCATTTAGTGGCGTAACTAGGAGAGACAGGGCCCCCTAGCAGGCTACTGCATGGGGCCCCCCTTCCCACTTAAAAATATACATATTAGTACACTCACACATGCGAGTTGTAATCACATATAAATACATTCATGTGCACATCACATATACACACACATACAGTGTCATATGCAACATGCTCACATACAGTGTATACAGACACCTTATACACATCACAGATACTGCATATATACATCACAGTATGTGTTATATACATGCTGGACAATGTGCAGGACAATATAGATATAATGGTGCACATCCATTCTTTATTGTGACAGGTCGGATGATGACTAAGGAAGACTCCTGAAACGCGTTGGTGTTTGCTATGGACTTTTTAATCTAAATGAAATAAAGAAGACTGGATTTTCACCATTTGATGCTGAGCCATTTTTTGCACTTGAATCTTCACAATTTGTGTCCGTGGTTGGCGGACTAGGCTAGTGGAGACTGGATTACAGACTACATGTCCAGGTGTGTGAGCACTTATACCGGTTACCCTTTCATTATAGTAGTTATATTCTTGTCCATAGTGGGCGGTATTGTAGCAGTTATATTATTCTTGTACTTAGGTGGCTGTATTATAGTAGTTACATTATTGTACACAAGGGGCAGTATTATCGTAGTTATATTCTTGTACTTAGGGGGCAGTATTATAGCAGTTATATTCTTCTACTTAGGGCGCAGTATTACAGTAGTTATATTCTTGTACATAGGGGGCAGAACTGCAGTTTTTGGCGCATCTAGGGTTTTGGTTAATAGTGTGGCCCCCTGAACGGTAGAGGTATGACAATGCGGCCCTTGGACCCCAAAAGGTTGTGCACCCCTGACCTGGGGGATACTGTGATACTGTAGAATTCATCTTTTAACTTGTGTATGGTTATCTTGACATTTAGACACAAGAGACAGTGGCCTGCAGTTTCAAGGAGACAGGCAAGACTTGGTCAGCAGGGAAGGTATGCAGTACCAGGCCAGGCATGTGGTGCCAAGTGGACAGGCAAATATGTGTTCAGTACTACGGTTCAGTTTCAAGAGCAGCCTGTTTGGCACAAAAAAAGCATCTAAGGGAGTGTGGGAACGTGAGAGTGTGCATTTATCTTAGTGTTATTTACGATATCATCTAAAGATTTAGAGACTTAAGGAGGTAACTTTTATCTAATATTTTTTTACTTTTTCTATAAATTGTAACTTAAAGGACACCTGTCATCAGGTCTTTGTCACTATTTCTGTCACCTCTACTTGTTGGAGCAGCTCACAAGGATTCCATCGCAGCCTTTATCTAGTCACTTCATACATTAAATCATTATACAATCATCTTTTCTTTATTATGTAAATGAGGCTGGACACATGGTCAGAGGTAGTGATGTCATTCATGTTACCCCTCCCCTCTCCTCCTCTGCTCATGTCTGTGTGTAATGTAAAGCAAAGCATTGCTAGGGTTTGTGCTTTATCTGCTGACCTGCTCTCCCCCCTAATACACATGTGTGAAACACAGACATAAGCTACACCAGTACCTGACATGTTCTGCTATAACATGGCTGCCTGGAGCTGTTGTATCTCTCCTATACACACAGGCTGCAGGGGGCGCCAGCACCAGGAAGCACATGGAGGAGCCATCACATCATTATACCTCACATCATTATACAGGCTGTCAGTCAAGCACTGGGGGGTGTGGCTGTGCCTCCAACTCATGAATAAGATGGACATCTTGAATATGATAATGACTCATTGGACATCTCACAGGTCATTTGCATACAGCTTTAGGACCTCATTGCTTAAGTTTACAGGCATGTAGAGAGACAATGAAGGGATAGAGGCAATGCTTTCTAATGGCAGTTTATAAAAATATATTTAGTTTAGGGGATTAATTTGCCTAAACTAATTGAAATCTTTAATTTAAACTTTTAATTTAAACTTTTATAGCAAAGTTTTTTTTTCCTGATCCAGATGCAATGCAGCGCAATGGAATCCACTTTCACATGGATTTGGGAGCCTCAGAATAAGGCCTCGTACATGTGATCCTGTGCTTTGGCCATGAGCTAGCCGCACAAACAAAATGTACCGACTGCCTGCACCGCAAAAGATAAGACAGGTCCTATTCCTGTCTGTTTTTGCTTCCCGGGCAGTAAGTTTCTATAAACATCAGCGGGGAAGTGACCCACTGATTGTCACCCACAAAATGGACACGTTCATTTAGCTAACTGAGTGACATATAGAAAGATGAGTAGAGAGAAGACTTGTAGTGAATTTGGATAGAAGAGGCACTGAGAATAAGTACCAACCTACTAGAGATGTGCTCTGACTAAGCCGTGTGCCATTCTGTAGAAAAAATCCAAAATTGAAAACAAAATCTCAGGCACCGTCTTTTTCTTAAATGGATACTTATCAATTGAGTATGCTGGTAGCAAATTACCGTATATACTCGCGTATAAGCCGAGTTTTTCAGCACAAAAAATGTGCTGAAAAACCCTAACTCCGTTGCAGGCATCGTGACATCAGCCGACGCATGTCATTGGGGCAAAAACATTTTTTAAATGGAGCTACAATTGTAAAATATACAGTTCCAACTTACAAACAATCCCGGAGACTGCCTGTACTCGCCCAGCTATCGTGGTATTGGTGTACTTCTAAATACCTTAATAAAGTGAAAACTGGTACATATAAAATCAGAAATAATGCATACATTGCAATACAACACACTTGAACACATATCACTAATGTTTATGGTAAAATACCAATTTATGTTAAATATGTAAAAAAAGGTAAATGATTGCCTTGGCCTAGGGGCAACCCTATAGCAATGTAACGCTATAACAATGTCTCAAATACACCGAAATCCCTTCTGGATGGAGAACAATGGTAATCAGTGTCCACCTATTCAGACTGGGAAGTGTTCCGTTATAGATATGGTGTCATCTGAAAATTAGGTTATATAGTAGCACTACGATTACCCTATACCTGTAGTTACCCTGCTACAATCAGAAAGGTGCTGGTAGGGGTACATACAGTGCAATTTATCAAAAAGATTGTATATACCATTGTTTTCATGATGCATTTTGTTAACTAATGTTCATAAAGCTAAGGCAGTGGTGGCGAACCTATGGCACGGGTGCCAGAGGTGGCACTCAGAGCCCTTTCTGTGGGCACTCAGGCCATCACCAGAGATGACTCCAGGTATCTTCCTGCAGTCCCAGACAGCCCAGGACTTGCTGTACACAGAGCTATTATAAAGTGACAGGACTACCTGGGACTACCGGAGCAGTGGGAAGGTGTGGACAGATCTGGATTATCATTGTAGCTCCTGCTCCGGCCCTGACAATTCTTCCTGTTTATGGGACCCTGGAGGGAAGCTACAATGATCATCCAAATTTCTTCTATTATCTGCTTTATTAGTGTCTTCAGGGAACTGATATGAATGACAACTGTGACAGAGAAGGGAGTATAAATCACATATTACATTTCTGTGCTGGCACTTTGCCATAAATAAGTGGGACTTGGTTGTAGTTTGGGCACTCGGTCTCTAAAAGGTTCACCACCACTGAGCTAAGGCCTTTACAATACAGTTATAGTGATACTGAGAGCAAATTACTTATATTACACAATACACTTATTAGGTGACTGCTAAAGGCAATTTCACACACTGAATTTAATTTAGGGGACTTTTCCGTTTTTGGAAAAGCGTGTGTCATTTTCTTTTTTACACTTCCTTACACCTTATACATTGTGCTGCTACATAACATGCAATTCCCAGGCTTGTTCCTTTGATCCCTGTATTCATTTGAAAAGACTACCCCCATAAATTACCAATTTCTATGCAATTTCAGCTGGTTTTCTCAAAGAGCTTTTACATGTACCTAGTTATTTTAGAAATCATATTTTCTCACCCTGTTCTTTGTTAGGGCTAGCTGTCAGCAGTGCTTTGAAAACCAGCTTTTCTTCAGCTGTATATATGATTCCTATTATTGATCTTAACCTTTGACCCTGAGATTCTAAAACATGTTTGAATACTTTAACCGGTATACTGGCCATCAAAGCTGTTGTTCTCTGTGAGTCAAACTCTTCAGGTTCAGAGAGGGGATTTTACCATCACATACATATTTGGCATATTCAAAGATAAATTAGTAGTGAGAAATGTTGCTGCGTGAAGTTAATGAAACCATCAATCCATTACCAGAAAGAAATGTCTGTTTCTATTTTCCCAGGACTTAATCTTGTACTAGTTTTGGTGTCTTTTAGTGGTAGTATCTTGGCTCCAGATCACTCCCTGTCCTTTTATTTCAGGTCAAATTGATATTGGTCTTTGAACTTGAAAATGTTTGTTTGGAAGTGAACTTTGATGCCTCGTGAATGTGCACATACAAGTTTTTTAATGTCATGAGACACATATCATACAGTATGTATTTTTCCCCATGACAATACAATATATTTTTATCATATTTTTCAGGAGGGAAGCATTGAACAATTGAAAAGTTGGAAGAAATAATCCAGAATACAAGAATGTTCAATGTAACTGTCACAAAGGCCAAATGGAATGGTAAAATACACTATTTGTTCTTTAATAGAATTGCATTACATTTATATATGTATATATATAAAACAATATATTTTATCAATATGTCATTATAAAGTTTTTAAAATCATGACTGACTTTATACATGTCTGATGGGTATTAGAGACAAGACCGAAGTGTTTTCATCAGTGACATTTTACAGAAGAGAAAGATGTAGTCGTCTTTGTAGAATACCCTCTGCAGTAAAACAAATATTGCGAATTGCTGTAGAATTAAATATAAACATGTAAAACAAAAAACCTGTTGTCAACATTCAACATTCTAGATCAATCATATTTCTTTATAGACAGACCGATACTGAATATAATGTTATAAAAGGTGCATAAGGTTTTCTAAAATCTTACCATAGATGTACAGTGACAAACAAGCGTGTAAAAATCTTTTGAACTTTTGACTTTCAGGTTCTTATCTTACCATCCACTAAAGTTTTGAACTCGAGACTACCATCATTTTCTAGACAATTGCTTTAGCTATCTCACATATAAATTTGACTTGCAACTATTTAACATATGCCTAGTTATACTGATTCTTCCCATGTAACAGATTTTTAATATTCTATTACTTTTATTATTGTTATTATTGTAATCTACCTTTGGCTTTGAACACAGCATGAATCCTTCTAGGCATGTTAATCAGATTCAAGCACATCTCAAGCAAAGTTTGATCCCAGGTCTCTTCTACACTTTCCCAATGATGGTGCTTTTTTCAACTCTACCTACAAGTGTTAGTTGTCTAGGGACAGTGTGGGTTAATTCAGCAATTCTACTTCATTGTCATTGAACCGTTTCCTTGCCAATCATAATTAAAGGGGTATTCTCATCTGGGCATTTACATTAAAA
Organism: Engystomops pustulosus; assembly: GCF_040894005.1. NCBI lineage: Eukaryota > Metazoa > Chordata > Amphibia > Anura > Leptodactylidae > Engystomops > Engystomops pustulosus. The sequence goes on along the minus strand of NC_092413.1, from coordinate 138,713,238 downwards.
TAAATTCATTTGCCTTATGTAAACATTTCTTCAATTGGATGTTAATAAAAAAAAATGTTCCTGTGTGAAGATAATTTCTCATAAATGTAGCCATGTTGTCCCTTAGAAACCAGATAGCTTCCTCGGATACGACCACGTCACACTCTGGCAGCGGTGGCCAGACTTGCGCTATAGAGTCCAGCCGGACCACCAGGATTCAGCAATCATTACCACAGGACGGCTGTGCGACATGCAGTAACTCCCGGATATTTCATATGCAATAACCTTTTGTTTCTTTGTGCAATCCCTCCAGCAGAGGTGGCCATATCCGAGGAAGCTATCTCGTTTCTAAGGGACCATATGACTACATTTATGGGAAATTTTCTTCACACAGGAACATTTTTTTTAATAACATCCAATTGAAGAAATGTTTACATATGGCAAATTAATGAAACTGAATGTGAATGCCCAGATGAGAATACCCCTTTAATGCTTCTGGTTGTTGTCCTGCTGGAACATCCTGTCATATTTTTCATACCCATAGTTCTGTATGCAGAACTCCTATTGTAGGATACTCGCATATAGCTCAGTAAAGAGACTCCCATCAATCCTGATCATGTACCCAATGCCTTTGGCTGTGAAATAATACCAAATCAACAGGGTTCCCTCATTGAACCTGACAGTTACTTCAATATCTTGATCTGTTATTCATCTTTTCTTTTGAATATTCAAGACCCGTTAAAACCCAGTCTATCTTGCCACTCCAAACTCTGTGTTCAATCTTCTTTATGGCTGCTCCTCTATTCAGACCAGTGACCTTTCACTTAGGAATCAAGCTAATGATACACTGAGGTATAAGGGAATGCAAGAACAGGTTGTAATTTGTTGCATACAAGAAGAAAAAGATTGTTCCACCGTGATGGGCTAAATAATAACAATGCATTTACTTGCCAAATGTCACGGGTGCTGCTGCGACCCATCGCCCGGGTCGCAGGCGCACCCGTGCCCTATCTCAGCTGCACCGGTCCCCCGGCAAGTCACTCGCCGCGATCCAGCGGCGGCTCTGGCAGCACAGCGCGCACGCCCCCGTCTCCTAGAGTGGGCATGCCACCTTCAGTAAATTTAAAGGGCCAGCGTGCCATTAATTGGCGCTGCCCAATTTCTGGAAAAGTACTTAATCCTACCTCTTCCTACACTTCTTGACGGATCTTTTTGCTTATGCCATTGAGAAAGCTTCCTTGCGACAATTCCTGAGTATTCCTGCATTACATTGTGTTCCTGCTCCTGAGTCCTGTGTTGCTGTGTTGCCATGTTCCTGTGTTACCAGAGTCCCTCCGTGTTCCTGTGTTACCAGAGTCCCTCCGTGTTCCTGTGTTACCAGAGTCCCTCCGTGTTCCTGTGTTACCAGAGTCCCTCCGTGTTCCTGTGTTATCAGAGTCCCTCCGTGTTCCTGTGTTACCAGAGTCCCTCCGTGTTCCTGTGTTACCAGAGTCCCTCCGTGTTCCTGTGTTACCAGAGTCCCTCCGTGTTCCTGTGTTACCAGAGTCCCTCCGTGTTCCTGTGTTACCAGAGTCCCTGCGTGTTCCTGTGTTACCAGCGTCCCTGCGTGTTCCTGTGTTACCAGAGTCCCTGCGTGTTCCTGTGTTACCAGAGTCCCTGCGTGTTCCTGTGTTACCAGAGTCCCTGCGTGTTCCTGTGTTACCAGAGTCCCTGCGTGTTCCTGTGTTACCAGAGTCCCTGCGTGTTCCTGTGTTACCAGAGTCCCTGCGTGTTCCTGTGTTACCAGAGTCCCTGCGTGTTCCTGTGTTACCAGAGTCCCTGCGTGTTCCTGTGTTACCAGAGTCCCTGCGTGTTCCTGTGTTACCAGAGTTCCTCCATTGCTGTGTTCCTGTCTCCCGAGTGCCTGAGTTCCCATTCCCATCTGCCTGACCTCCCGTTGCTGACCCCGGATAGGACTTGACCTTGCATCTTTGCCGCCTGCCCTGACACTGTGTCTGGACCCGACCACGAGACTGTCTTCCATCAAGGTACCTCGACCTCGGCTGCCACTGCGGGCTAGTCGCACATGTGGAACGACCTGGTGGCACCCTGCTGCAGCAAGACCATCCCGCTTTGCGGCAGGCTCTGGTGAATACCAGTTGCCACTTAGATTCAGGTCACAGGAGTCGCCTAGTACCACCTTCCATGGTGGTCCAGAGGGTTCACTGAACCCGAACCCTGACACCAAGCAACTGCATAACTAAGCATTTGCTAAATAGTTGCAAATCCAACTTCTTTATGTGATAACCAAGAGGATTTTCTATAAAAGTATGGCAGGCTCTTTGTAAGTTGTAGTGGATGCTGAGATATGGAGCCAAAAAGTCACAACTTTAAAACATTTTACCCTTGTCACATTAGGTTTAAAGGATTAAGTATTTAAGTAACCCTCATTTGGTAAAGACATTATTCGATTTTTTTTTTTTTTAATTATCTATGGTACAAACACTAGAACAAGAAAATGCATAAGAGAAGGCTTAAATTAAATATTGAAATTATGTATCATCAAATTAACTTCATTCTAATAAGTGACCATTATCATTATTGGAAGCTTAAAGGGGTTGTCCGATACTGTATAGAATAAAGCAATGGTGGCCGGGAGGGGGCTGCTTAAAAAAATAAACATTTACTTACGTCCCAACTCTTTCCTGGCATCCCGCGATGCCATCGCTCCAGGCCGTGCAGCATGTAAACAAACAGAGGCACGGAAGCCACCCTGCATCCAGCTTCTGGCCGGCAGAGGTGGCTGGCCATGACCATCTGCCCCGCATATACAACGCTCGAAATAGCGACGCATGGGCGTAGAAGCGGAATGTGACTCTGTTTTTTTATCTGAGGCACGGACCAGAGCTATGGCATTGCAGGATGTCGGGAGGACGCTGGGATGTAAGTAAATGTTTATTTTTTAAGCAGCCCCCTCCCGGCCACCATTTTTTTTTATACAGTCTCGGACAACCCCTTTTATTGCCTTAAAGAGTTAACCATACATATTTTTATACAAAAGTAATTTTATCCTTATTTTATGTTATCTGCTGGGCATTTTTATTAAGTGTATTACTATAACATATCCCATAAGTTAAATAAGTTAACTTAAATGAACTCTGCACCCTTCCGGCTAATAAGAAGAAAATTACATACTTCATTGTTATTGTAAAATTCAGTGCCAAAATCAAGGTTTGCCCTTTTTATTTTAATGCAAGGTAAATGCTAGACAAACACAACTTTTATTTCAGAGATTAGGCAGGGAATACAAAGCTGTGTATGACAAGCAAACCAACCCAAAACTGTACTATTTCTATGTTATTATTATCATTGCATAGGATTAGCCATCGTGCATAGGATTAGCCATGTTTTACTTTTTTTTTTTTTCAATTTTAACTCCTTAAGGACGTAGCCAGTTTATGGCTTAAGGCTCAGCCACGTTTTTTGTATTTTGACATGTGTCGCTTCGATTTTCGGGTTCAATAATTATATGCTTTTATTCTATGGGTTGTTACGGACGCGTTGATACTATGTGGGGTTTGTGTTATGATTTAGACTTTTTTTAAGCATTATGTGTATCTTTATATGTTATGGGGCATTATATACTTATTACTTTATTTTTTATTGAATAACATTTTTTTTTAACTTTTTTACTATTTCCACCCTGGGACATGAACAAGCAATCTGATTGCTTGTTCATGATAATACTCTGCAATACTGATGTATTGCAGGGTATTAACTGTGTCAGCCATAGCAACAATCAGTTCCCCCCGAAGACGGTGCGGAAGGGGGTGGTTGATTGTCGGGGAAAGACCTCCCAAAGGTATGTTAAATGCCGCGGTTAACCCGACCCTGTTTTTCATGTGACTGCCGGGTCTATAGAGCTCCTAAATTCACTGCATAGCGATACTTCAACTTATACTGTTAGGCCTCATTCACATGGCTGTTGGGGGACGTATATATGGCGACGTGTATACATCGGATATACGTCCCCCATAGGCCGGCAATGGGCACGCTGCGCCGTATGTAGCGCTACGGTGCAGTACACGTGTGGCACCGTACCGTAGCAGTGAAAAGATAGGACATGTCCTATCTTTTCTGGGAATACGGCGACATGCCCCATGTTAATCTATGGAGAGGGGCAGGGGTGTGTCCTCTCCCAAGCGCCGCCCTGTGCCCACCGTGCCACGTTACGGCAGGCACACATTGTGTATGAATGTAGCCTTAGATAATTTTTTCCACCCATATGAATTTGATTAACCCCTTAACGCTCAGCGTCCGATATATCGGACGCTGAGCTCAATGACTTAGCGCTCAGCGTCCGATATATCGGACGCTGAGCCCATGCCGGTTCAGCTCAAGATCTGAGCCGAACCGGCATCGGGAAACACGGGGTGCCGGCTGTGACTGATAGCCGGCACCCCAGTGTAACACCCGCGATCGGAGTTGACTCCGATCGCGGGTGCTTAACCCGTTAAATGCCGCGGTCAGCGCGACCGCGGCATCTAACATGCCTCTGGGGGGTCTTTCCCCCACGATCGGCCCCCCCGAACCGTTTTCGGGGGGCGCCGATCGTTGCTATAGCAACTCTGGGGTCCGATCTGGACCCCAGAGTTACCTGCAAGAATTGCCGGTAAGATGGCGTCTGTGACGTCATCTTACTGGCACAGTGCCAGCCTATGCAAGTGTATAGGCTGACACTGATAATACTCTGCAATACATGAGTATTGCAGAATATTATCATGAAGAAGCAATCAGAAGATTGCTCCTTCATGTCCCATGGTATAAAAGTGAAAAAGTAAAAAAAAAAATGTTATTCAATAAAAAAATAAAGTAATAAATCACTAAAAATGCCCAAAACCCCCAAAACATATAAAGAGACATATAACTAAAAAAAAAGTCTAAATCATAACACAAACCCCACATATATAGTATCACCGCGTCCGTAACAACCCGTAGAATAAAAGTAATTCATTATTGAACCCCCACGATAAACGCCGTAAAAAAAGCTGCTATAAACCTTCCAAAAATTATGATTTTTAGCTATTCAATCCCACAAAAAATGCTATAAAATGTGATCAAAAAACCATGTGTACTCCGACATGATACTGGTGTAAAGTACAACATGTCCCGCAAAAAATAAGCCATCAACCAGCTCCGTAGCCAAAAAAGTAACAATGTTATGCCACTTGGAAGACGGCAATACATAAATGATAGATTTTTCCCCACATTAGGGTTTTGTTCTACAAATTTAGTAAAACGTAAGAAAATATATTCAAGTCTGGTATCCCCGTAATCGTATCGACCCATAGAATAAAGATAACATGATTATTAGTCTATACGGTGAACACCAAAAAAAAAGAGTAAAAAATCCAGTACAGAATTGATGCTTTTCTACTCCTGCCCTCAAAAAAAGTTCCTAAATTTTCAACAATAGGTGATACCAACCCCAAAATGGTAACAATGGAAAAAGCATCTCATCGCGCAAAAAAAATGGCATCACATGGCCCAAATAACGAAAAAGCGAAAATTTTATAGCCTTCAAAAGGGGCCAATGAGGAAACTAAAATCCTGGCAGCTGCAGGGTGCTCCTTCCCTTCTGCGCCTCGCTGTGCCCCCATAACACAAGTAACGGCCACATGTGGGGGGTCTTTGTACTCAGGAGAAATTGCAGAACAAATTGTATGGTGGGTTTTCTCTTTTTATATTTTGGAAATGTGTAAATTTTAGTGCTAAATGAACGTATAAGGGAACAATTTGACCATTCTAAATTTCACCTCCATTTTGATTCAATTACTATGAAGATCTCAAGGGGTTAACAATCTTCGTAAAAGCGGTTTCTGATAGCTTGAGGGGTGCAGATTTGAAAATGGGTAGATTATATAGGGGGTTTTGATGCTAAATATGTAAAATTTCATTCAAAACTGTATTTATCCCCAAAATAGTCAATTCTGAAAATCTGGAAAAGCGCTATTCGATTTGTAAGCCGCGTGACATCAAAATAAATTATCCAGACATTTCAGAAATTATGAAAATGTAAAGTAGACAAATGGGAAATGTTATTCAGCAACTTATTTAGGTGGTAAATCTATCTGCCTGAAAACGCAATGATTTTGAATTTCGAAAATGGCAAATTTTTCAAAAAATTTATCATATTTTCTTTTTTTTTGTAAATAAACGCAAAACTTATCAGCCAAAATTTACCACTAAAATGAAGTACAACATGTGGGGAAAAAACAATCTCAGAATCGTTTTGATAAGTAACAGTGTTCAAAAGTTATAACCATATAAAGCGACGCAGGTCAGAATCCAAAAAATCGGGCTGAGCCTTAAGCTACAAAATGGCTGCGTCCTTAAGGGGTTAAAAAGGTTTTACAGTTTTCAAAATAGAATCAATAACAACGTCAGCTCAGCTTACAAAAATTACACCTTACCCAGCCCAGTCACCAAAGTATTCATTCAAATAAACCCTCAGAACTTGTACTCGATCCTGACCACCCAATGATGAAAGACATTAGAGAGAGAAATAGAAAGTAATGTCTTGAGTCTGCAGCAATTTGTATGAAGGTTGGAACAGGGATATTTTATAATTGTAACTCCAGAAAAAAATTTTTTGTTTCTGTGACATTTGGATTTTCAAAATTATGTGCGGTCATGGGAACAAGGATTATCAATAAAACTTTACAGACACCTTACAGCTAATCATTGCAGCCTGGGACTAAAGTAAAGCATCCAGAGTGCTGCCCTAGAGGTCACAGTGGGCACAGAGGTCTGTCTGTAACTAGGGGTCATCTCTAAGTCGGGTGTCCTTAACTGTATACAGGCAGTCCCGACTTAAGAACACCCGACTTACAGACGACCCCTAGTTACAAATGGACCTCTAGATGTTGGTAACTTACTGTACTTTTGCCTTGGGCTACAATAAACAGCTGTAACAGTTATCAGAGGTATCTTTAATAAAGCTTTATTGTTAATCCTGGTTCTGATGACAATCCAACATTTTTAAAATCCAATAGTTTGGCTGGGGCTACAATTATAAAACATACAGTTCCGACTTACATACAAATTCAATAATTTAACTTCCGTAACAGAATTATAATATTTTAAAGGGAACCTGTTGTCAGAAATTGGCCTAAAATCTAATAGCAGTATGTTGTCAAGCAGCTGAACAGCTTCCAGATGAGGTTTCTTTTATGGCCCAGCTTGGTGGCATTATCCATAAAATCAACTTTAAAGGGAGATGTTAATTGGTTTTATCAAGTCAGAGAGTTTAACATTGAAGCTTTCCCTGCCTCTGAACACCTCCTCCCCTGTTATTGGCAATATGCAGTGGACTTCAGGAGATTTGGTCAATGATATCCCTTAACCCAGGACCATAATTACAGCGAAGGGGGCGTTCTAAGGCAGGGAAAGCTTAAAGAGAACCCGTCAGGCAAATTAACCCCCTAAACTAAATATATTTTCATAAACTGCCATTAGAAAGCATTGCCTCTATCCCTTCAATGTCTCTCTACATGGCTGTAAACTTAAGCAATGAGGTGCTAAAGCTTTATGCAAATGACCTGTGAGATGTCCAATGAGTCATTATCATATTCAAGCTGTCCAGCTTATTGAGTGGGTGGCACAGCCCACCCCTCCCCCCTCTCCCGAGCTTGACCGACAGTCTGTATAATAGTGTGAGGTAATTGTGTAATGGCTCCTCCATGTGCTTCCTGGTGCTGGCGCCCCCTGCAGCCTGTGTGTATGAGATACTCCTATACACATGACTGACAGCCTGTATAATGATGTGAGTTATAATGGTATAATGGCTCCTCCATGTGCTTCCTGGTGCTGGCGGCCACACCCCCTGCAGCCTGTGTGTGTATAGGAGAGATACAACAGCTCCAGGCAGCCATATTATGGCAGAACATATCAGATTCACGTATTTTGTATTAGGAGGGAGAGCATGTCAGCAGGTAAAGCACAGACACCAGCAATGCATTACTATACATTACACACAGACATAAGCAGGGGGAGGAGAGGGGAGGGGTAACAGGAGTGACATCACTGCCTCTGACCATGTGATTAGCCTCATTTACATAATAAAGAATAGATGATTTTATAATTATAAATGTATGAATTGACTAGATAAAGGCTGGGATGGAATCCTTGTGAGCTGCTCCAACAGGTAGAGGTGACAGAAATAGTGACAGAGACCTGATGACACGTGTCCTTTAACTTTAGAGTTAAATTCTCTGCCTCCTTGACTTCATAAAACCAATTTACTTCTAACTTCAAAATTGATTTTCTGGATGCTGCCACAACACCTGACCATGGAAGAAACATCAACTAGAAGCTGCTCAGCTGCTTCACAACATATTTGTAGTGGGTTATTATGCCAATTTCTGAATACTGATAAGAGAGCAGTATAATTTTATAACATATTTGGGAGAATTAATTTATTTAGGGGGCTATAATACCTATTTTTCTCTGTTAAAAACCAAGGAAAAATTGGGCATAATAAAATATAACTTTTACTCACTCATTTAAAATCAGGGGATACTATATACAGTATAATGTACTTCAGCCTTGTGCTGAATCTGGGCTCTCCATCAGGTTGAAGTTATCACATTATACTGTATATAGTATCCCCGGATTTTAAATTAGTGAATAACAGTTATATTTTATTATGTCCCGTTTTTCTTTTATTCAGTGAATACTGTGGGTCAAATTTATCATTCTGTCGAGGCAGTTATTTTAAATACAAAAAGTGTCTTTGGATCTTGCACATGCATTTGTTTGCTCCATTTTTCTGTCATGGTTGCATTTTGTCCGACACTAATGAAAACTGTACCCCTACAGGGGGGTGGTGGGGCTTATTTTGTGGCACATTTATTAATGGAATGGGACACAATTCTGTCGCAACAGCATGAAGCAAAGTACCAAGAAAAATGTACAGCTGTATTGCATCCTGAAAACAGACTGGATTTACAAAGAGAGTTCAACACTATTGGATTATCTTGCGCAAAATGCACTAAGGCAGAAGGCACCAGTTTTCATATATCTGGGCCAATATTTATAATATTATAATGGGGGCTCTTGATTACTAGTGTGTAATAAATTAAAATACAAAATGCCCCTAAGTTAGTAATTGTATTTTATTATTATTAATTAGATGTCCTGTGATTTATAATTTACTTACGAGGGGCACTGCATAAAATAAAAGTATTTAATCGGTCCTAAATGTATTTGTGGGGAACACAGCGTGGTCAGTTGTGGTGTGAGGGGGAAGCATTATTTAGGGGCACAGTATGTTTATACATGTAGCAGTGATAAGTAACAGACAGGCAAAGTCACTATGTTCTGTACCCAACGGTGAAGCCGTGTCTTATCTGCACTGTAGTCACTGAGTAACCTGCACACTGGTAATGTGCACTGGGGGCAGTTGCATTTGCTATCATTAACAATATAGTCATGGCCAAAAGTTTTGAGAATGATGCAAATGTTAATTTTTACAAACTCTACTGGTTTGTTGACTCTACTGGTCATCAGGTTTTATATAGGAAATTTGTATATACTCCGGAATGTTATAAAGAGTGATCAGCTCAGGGCCGCATCTGCCATGAGGCGAGATGAAAATCTCGCCTCAGGCGGCAGATTGCGGGTCCCTGTACAGGGCGGCGAAATTCGCCGCTCTAAAGTGGGCGATTCGGGCGTCCATTAACGCCCGAATCGTCCACCAGCTAAATAAATCGCGCCTGTCTCTTTAAGACACAGGCGCGATTTATATGCGGAGCGGCGCAGCGCCTTTCCGGCTGCTGCGTCGCTCCGTTCTAATCAGTGACACAGGCGTCATGACGTCACGACGTCACGACGCCTGTGTCACTGCGCGGAGCCGCAGCTCACAGGAGAGCCGCGTGAAGACCGGAGCCGCGCGCCGAGGGAGCAGCTGCCTGCAGGTGAGTAGGATTTTATTATTTTTCATGCACTTTCATTAATTCTAATCTGGCTGATAAGGGGGAATGGGGGCCAAAATTGTCATATGCTGTGTGTGTGTGTGGGGGGGGGGGGGTCGCATACGTGGCCATACTTGTTTTATACTGTGTGTGTGTGTGGGGGGGGGGGGCTGTATACATTATATGGGGCCATAATTGTCATATACTAGGGGGTGCTGTATGCATTATATGTGGCCATATTTGTTTTATACTGTGTGGGGGGTATATATTATATGGGGCCATAATTGTCATATACTGGGGGGGTGCTGTTTACATTATATGTGGCCATAATTGTTTTATACTGTGTGGGGGGGTATATATTATATGGGGCCATAATTGTCATATACTGGGGGGGGGTGCTGTTTACATTATATGTGGCCATAATTGTTTTATACTGGGGGGGGGGGGGGTTGATATATTATATGTGGCCACAATTGTTTTAAGCTGTGTGTGTGTGTGTGGGGGGGGGGGTTAATATATTATATGGGGCCATAATTGTTTTATATTGTGGGGGGGGGGGGTTTGATATATTATATGGGGCCATAACTGTTTTATACTGTCGGGGGGGTTTGATATATTTATTTATATGGGGCCAGATTTCAGCTGGGGGGTAAACAGTATATTACTAAGCTGGGGGGGGGGGCTGTATATGGGATACAGTATATTACTGAGCGGGGGAACTGTATATGCGATACTGTATATTACTAAGCTGGGGGGATGTATATTAGGGGGTGCTATATGATTACATTAATCAGGGTAGCACTGAATATAAAATCACACGTAACATAATAACAGGGTGGGATATATTAGTTATAGGATACAGTAGATTACTTTGCATAATTTAAACTAAATGTTAGGGGGGGGTCTGTATTAATAAATTGGGGGTGTTGTATATTGATTGCTGCTGTGCATGCTATAATTCCAGTAGAATATATATATATATAATGACGGGATGTTTTATATGTGTGGAGAGTGCGGTCAGTTGTGTTGTGAGGAGTATATATTATTCAGGAGCACAGTGTTGTTATCCAGGAGACTTTATACTGTAGGTGACTGTGGTATTTTTAGGGACGCCGGGTGGAGATGCTGCACGGAGCTGAAGATATCTGGCCATGAACTCAGCCGCGATACGTCATGGATTGGAGAACCCGGAATAAAGTCCCCCTGATGGAAGAGCTTGTCATCTATAAGGTACTAGATGTCACTAATAACTCCCAGAACCTGTAGTCAGTCACGCAGTGTCAGGGAGCTGTCTGTAGGGTTGTTAATTGTTAGTAAAGTTTTCAGCATTTACTTAACAGGGAGTGGGGGGGGGGGGGCAGCATTTTAATATTCGCCTCAGGCAGCAAATATGCTAGAATCGGCCCTGGATCAGCTTAACAGCTAATAATTGCAAAGTCAATATTTGCCTAAAAAATGAACTTTTTCCCCCAAAACACATTTCAACTTCATTGCAGGCCTGCCTTAAAAGGGGCAACTAACATCATTTCAATGATTTCTCCATTAACACAGGTGTGGGTGTTGATGAGGACAGGGCTGGAGATTAATCCAGGAGACTGGTGCTTGGCATCATTGTTTCTCTACTGTTAACTATGGTTATCTCTAAAGAAACATGTGCAGTCATCATTACACTGCACAAAACTGGCCTAACAGGGAAGAGTATCGCAGTTAGAAAGATTGTACCTCAGTCAACAATCTATCGCATCATCAAGGAATTCAAGGAAAGAGGTTCCATTTTTGCCCAAAAGGTGGCTGGGCGCCCAAGAAGGACCAGCAAGTCCCAGGACCCATTCTTAAAGGTGTATCAGCTTCAGGATCGGTCTACCAGCAGTGCAGAGCTTGCTCAGGAATGAGGAGCAGGCAGGTGTGAGTGCATCTGCACTCACTGTGAGGCGGAGACTCTTGGAGCAAGGCCTGGTGTCAAGGAGGTCAGCAAAGAAGCCACTTCTCCCCAGAAAAAAACATCAGGCTGATATTCTGCAAAAGGTACAGGGAGTGGACTGCTGAGGACTACGGTAAAGTCAATTTCTCTGATGAATCCCCTTTACGATTGTTTGGAACATATGGAAAACAGCTTGTTCGGAGAAGACAAGGTGAGCGGTACCACCAGTCTTGTCTCATGCCAACTATAAAGCATCCAGCAACCATTCATGTGTGGGGTTGCTTCTCAGCCAAGGGAATCTGCTCTCTCACAGTCTTGCCTAAAAACACATCCATGAATAAAGAATGGTACCAGAATGTCCTCCAAGAGCAACTGCTCCCAACCGTCCAAGAGCAGTTTGGTGATCAACAATGCCTTTTCCAGCATGATGGAGCACCTTGCCATAAAGCATATGTGATAACTAAATGGCTCAGGGGACAAAACATAGAGATTTTGGGTCCATGTCCTGGAAACTCCCCAGATCTTAATCCCATTGAGAACTTGTGGTCAATCCTCAAGAGACGGGTGGACAAACAAAAACCAACAAATTGTGACAAAATGCAAGCATTGATTGTGCAAGAATGGACTGCTATCAGTCAGGATTTGGTCCAGAAGTTGATTGAGAGCATGTCAGGGAGAATTGCAGAGATCCTGAAGAAGAAGGGTCAACACTGCAAATATTGACTTGCGGCATTAACTCATTCTGTCAATAAAAGCTTTTGTTACTAATAATAAGATGATTGCACTTGTATTTCTGTATGTGATAAAAACACCTGACAAACACACATAAAAACCAGAGGGCAACAGATCATGTGAAAATATAATATTTGTGTCATTCTCAAAACTTTTGGCCATGACTGTAGATGTGCATGAATTGAGGGTTCCCTTTTGTCATTCTTTCACTATTTTAAGGTAAAAAATAACACATACTGCTGCATTATTTTTTTTATTATAGCAGATGCATGATGTAAGCTAACTTTTCATGCATGCAAGTCTGTTGTAAATGGTGAGGGTCCCCATTAGAGATATTGCCCCAGGGCCCAGAGGACTCTTGTTACGCCACTGGTGACACTCATCACTAGTTGGCACTTTTGCTCGCACACTACCCTTTTTTTCTGCAGTAACTTTTTATACTGCTGTTTTCTCTTTTTTTTGCAAACACACAATCCATCTTGTGTATGCATTGCGACAGAGCACTGATCAGTGGTTGCTACTTTATCGTCGCTTTTGGTTTTTTGGTGTGAAAAAGGTGGGGTTTTCTTGTAGAGTTTGCACTCCCACAATCCATCTTGTGTGTTTGCACTGCCACAACTGATAGCTGATCAGCACTTGCTCCTTTTTTGTCGCTTTTTTGTTGTCAATTTTTTTTCCTGTAGTAAAAGTACTAGCGCTTTGAAAGACTACAGCGAGTGTAGAAAAAACGCCAGCCCACCCGTCTGATAGCACTCCTACGGAAAGACGGACCATTAGTAATTCCTCTGGTGTACTAGAAATAGTCCAGAAATGACCGCCAAGTAATTCCAAATAAAATATGTAGATGACCAGCAGTCACGAAGGAATCTGGAGTTCTCGTTTAAGGTGATGGGGCATATTTATCAGGACCTCTGCACCATGCCAGTGTCGCAGAGGCCCTTAAATAATTGCAAATGCTAGCTTGTTGCTAACACTTGCGATTATTTTGCCATCTTTGCCACCTGCACGCCAGTGGGGTATGAAGGGGCATTAAGGGGGGCGTGGCCGGCCGAGAGTGGGCAGGCACGGGGCGTTACTGTCCTCGCGCCCGCTCACTCGCTGTTGCCGGCAACTTTTCAAAAGTGTAGCAGGAAGCCTCTTGATGTATGCCGGTGCAAAAATGCAGCGTATGATTAATATGCCCCGATGTCTTTATTCGAATATAAAATACATAGGAGCAGATTTATCTAGTTGCTCGTGGCAACCAATCACAGCTTAGCTTTCATTTTACCAGTGCTTATGAATATTTTAAAGGAGAGCTGTGATAAGAACAACCTGACTGATTCGGACTAAGCGCGGGATTTAAAATTCAAATTGTGTCGCAAGACATGCACTCACATACACCGGGAAGAAGATGGTGAACTTTGGCGGACCTCTGCGGGGAAGCGGCACATGCAGGATATCGAGCGCATGATCTTAGTGAATCGCGCCGGACTTCATCCTAGTCGGACAACGCACCTCGGGGATGGAGAGTGCTGGTCCTCTATATATTTTATTTAAAAGTACTAGTGGTTACGGTTTATTGTTTCATAGCCCTGCATGTGGTAAAGCACAACATAAACACCCCCTTGAATAAAGTTTACACGTGTTGAAGCACAACATTTATTCCTAACCCCTTGATTAAAGTTTACATGCATTAAAGCTTAAAATTAGTCCCCCCCCCCCATACACCCCAATAAAAATGTCCCATTCATCTCATAGATCTTTTTCAGCAGTGGAGGCTCATGCCTTCCTTGCTGAGACTGATTCTGAAGGGGAGGATGCCCCAATCCTTTATTTTTCCTCCTCTGATGATAAGGAGCCCTCAAGAAAGTGCCCCAGGACCACTGAGCATGATCCCCAGCCCACAAATGTTTCTTCATGGACCCTACCCCTGAAAATTATGTGCCCCTAATTCCTGAGTTTGTGAGCAGCTCAGGAATTCATTTTTAACCCCTTAACGCTCTGCGCGCAGAGGTATAAGGATTGTATGAAGAGGGCTCACGGGCTTCCTTACTACGGTGGGGGTTTTTGCATTTTGCAGAAAACCCCCACCGCTAATAACCGCGGTCGGCAAAGTCACCGGCGGCGTTCAAAAGACAGTGGCGTGCGGGCGCCGCCATCTTTTGACACGAGGCTACATGGCTTCTGGAGATTCGTTACAATGAGCCAGTGGCTCATTGTAATGAATGTGCTGCAGAAATGCCATATATTGCAATACAGAAGTATTGCAGTATATGGTAGGAGTGATCTGACCATCTAGGGTTAATGTACCCTAGATGGTCTAAGAAATAGTGGGAAAAAAAAAGAAAAAAAAAAGTTTAAAAAATAAAAAAAATTAATAAAATATTAAAAATTCAAATCACCCCCCTTTCCCTAGAACTGATATAAAACATAATAAACAGTAAAAATCACAAACATATTAGGTATCGTCGCGTCCCAAAATGCCCAATCTATCAAAATATAAAAATGGTTACGGCCGGCGGTGACCTCCGAGGCGGGAAATGGCGCCCAAATGTCCGAAATGCGACTTTTACACCTTTTTACATCACATAAAAAATGAAATAAAAAATGATCAAAATGTCGCACAGACCTCAAAATGGTAGCAATGAAAACGCCTAATTTCGCAAAAAATTACACCTCACACATCTCCGTGCACCAAAGTATGAAAAAGTTATTAGCGTCAGAAGATGGCAAATTTTTTTTTTCTTTTTTGTACACATTCGTTTAATTTTTGAAAATGTATTAAAACACAATAAAACCTATATAAATTTGGTATCACCGCGATCGCACCGAACCAAAGAATAAAGCTGAGGCGTTATTTTGAGTGCACAATCAAAGTCGAAAAAACTGAGCCCACAAGAACGTGACGCACGTTTTTTTTCAATTTTTCCATATTTGGAATTTTTTTTCAGCTTTGCAGTACAGGGCATGTTAAAATAAATAACATTACGGGAAAGTAAAATTTGTTACGCACAAAATAAGCCGTCACACAGGTCTGTACACGTAAAAATTAAAAAGTTATGGATTTTTGAAGTTGGAGAGCGAGAAATGAGCGGAAAAACCCTGCGTCCTTAAGGGGTTAAACTGATGGCCTCACTGAAATAGAGTTTTTCAAAGTCTTTTTCTCTGAGGATCTCATAAATCTGATGGTGTCACAGACAAATTTATATGCCCACCAATTTGTTGCACAAAACCCCACATCATTTTCTAGGTGGACCCCGGTGTTCAGCATTCGGGCCGAGCGATCCGAGCAGCATGCGTTGCGAGTGTGATGCGAGTTCAATGCATCACACTCGCAAGTGTGGAACGCAGGGCCGATTCTAGCATATTTGCTGCCGGAGGCGAATATTAAAATGCTGCCCCCCCCCCCTGCTCCCTGTTCAGAAAATGCTGAAAACTTTACTAACAATTAACATCCCCACAGACAGCTCCCTGACACTGTGTGACTGACTACAGGATCTGGGAGTCATTAGTGGCATCTAGTACCTTATAGATGACAATCTCTTCCATCAGGAGGACTTTATTCCGGGTTCTCCAATCCATGATGTATCAAAGGTGAATTCACGGCCGGATATCTTCAGCTCCGTGCAGCATCTCCACCCGGCGTCCCTAAAAATACCACAGTCACTTACAGTATAAAGTCTCCTGGATAACAACACTGCGCTCCTAAATAATATATACTCCTCACAACACAACTGTCCGCACGCTCCACACATATAAAACATCCCTTCATTATATATAAATATTCTACTGGAATTATAGCATGTACAGCACCAATCAATATACAACGCCCCCTATTTATTAATACAGACCCCCCCCCCCAAACATTTGTTTTACATGATGCAAAGTAATCTATTGTATCTTATGAATAATATATCCCACCCAGTTATTATGTTACATGTGAATTTATATAGAGTACTACCCTGATTAATGTAAATATATAGCACCTCCTAATGAATATATATAATTTATTTTTATAGGCCCCCCCCAGTATAAACAGTATCCAGACCCATATAAATATATACAGCCCCCCAGAATAAACAGAATCTGGCCCCATATAAATATATATAGCCCCCCCCCCCCCCAGAATAAACAGAATCTGGTCCCATATAAATATATACAGCCCCCCCAAAATAAACAGAATCTGGCCCCCCATATAAATATATACAGCCCCCCCAAAATAAACAGAATCTGGCCCCCCATATAAATATATACAGCCCCCCAGAATAAACAGAGTATGGCCCCCCATATAAATATATACAGCCCCCCAGAATAAACAGAGTATGGCCCCCCATATAGATATATACAGCCCCCCAGAATAAACAGAGTATGGCCCCCCATAAAGATATATACAGCCCCCCAGAATAAACAGAATCTGGCCCCCCATATAAATATATACAGCGCCCCCAGAATAAACAGAGTATGGCCCCCCATATAAATATATACAGCCCCCCAGAATAAACAGAGTATGCCCCCCCATATAAATATATACAGCCCCCCAGAATAAACAGAATCTGGCCCCCCATATAAATATATACAGCCCCTTCCCCCCCAGTGTAATAAGAATTTGGCCCCTCATATAAATATATACAACCCCCCCCCCCCCCCAGGAAAAATGGGATCTGGCCCCTTATAACTGTACACAGCCTCCCCAGTAAAAAAGTATATATAGAAGACACACCCCCCCCCCCGTTACAGCAGTAATCGCCCCCTAATATATATATTTAATTAATAATTGGACAATAAAAATAATAAAACTTATACTTACCTCACGGCAGGGTGCTCCCACGGCGCGCGGCTCCCATATTCACGCGGATCTTCTGGCACCCACGGCTCCGCTGAGTGACACAGGCGCGTGACGTCATCATCCGCCGCCTGTGTCACTGCACTGTATGGAGCGACGCCGGCAGCCGTAAAGGCGCTGCACCGTTCCGCATGTAAATCGCACCTGTTTCTTAAAGAGACAGGTGCGATTTATCTGAAGGGAGATTCAGGCGCCGGCGGGCGCCGGAATCGCCCACATTGGAGCTGCAAAATGCCGCTTTTAAAGAGGGCCGCATTCAGATGCGGCCCTGGTGGAACGGCCCTTAGAGTACTGATGTTTTCTACAGTAGTCCAATTTACTAAAATGTACTGTAATTGACACGGCCACGCTTTGAGGCAATTCACAAATTTTTGCTTTACAACGATAATGCACAATGCCCCCCTTTGACCATTTTGGCATACACCCCTTTACAAAACATTTGTGTAGATGAGAGTACATTTCAAAGGTAGGTTAAAACTCTGCTAGTACCTACCACCTAAGAGGGCAAGGTAAGGAATCGAAATGTACAAGCTGTGTAAGAGTACCAGCGAACACCCACAGGTGTAGGGTTTATGAAGGAAATGACACACAAATTAGCTCTCCAGAATACCCCATTGTCCTAGGAGCTACTGGGAAACTTGTGTGGAATCCGGTGCACCCACTGCTGGATAAGAGTTAACATCTCTATGTGGATAACTTTTATACTAGCCTTACACTTTTCAAATCCCTAAGTTCCAGAGATACTGCAGCGTGCTGAACTGTATGCAAAAACCAGAGAGGTCTCACTGGATCCCTTGTTAAGCAGCCACTTAGGGGGACATCAAGCACTCAGCAATCAGAACATGATGTTGGTCAAGCATAAGGACAAAAGGGATGTCCTTGTTCTGACCACAATTCGTGGGGACTCCAGCACCCTCATCCATGTATGCGGAACCACTACCACTTCCCCCAAATCAGACTGCATCCTGGCTTACAGTAAATACATGGGTGGGGTTAATCTGTCAGATCAGGTGCTGAAGCCGTACAGTGCTCTATGGAAAATGAGGATATGGTATACAAAGATGTCTGTGTACATTGTATAGATGGCACTATACACCTCTTACATGCTATTCCAATGTGCAGGTCATGACGTATCATTTCCCCATTTTCAAGAGGTGGTGATTGAGGCACTAATATTTGGACAGGAAGGACAGGGCCCCTGTACCTCTGGATTAGATGCCCCCCATGTTGTGCCAGGACAACATTTTCCCAGGGAATTCCCCCAGACTGCTTCTAAAGGAAGGACTGAGAAATGATGTTGCAAAAGGGGGGTTAGGAAGGACATATATACCACTGCGAGACCTGCCCTGACAATTCTGGCCTCTGCAAGAAAGAGTACTTCAGGATATATCATACAACTCCCGAGTAATCAAATTTTAGTTGTGAAAGCAAAAACACAGACATATGCTATATGACCAAGACTCAATGGGGCTCATTTACAAAGGGTCCATCGGACGCATTTTCGTCAGGTTTCCCTTCAATTTCCGTTTTGCGCTGAATTGCCCTGGGATTTTGGCGCACACGATTGGATTTTGGCGCATCGGCGCCACCTTGCACGCCGACAGAAATCAGGGGGCGGGTCGTCAGACAACCCGACGGATTCGGACAAACCGCAGAATTTAAAAAAGGATTTGTGCCGCAAGATCAAGCACTCACATGCACCAGGAAGAAGCAGGTGATCTCCGGCGGACCTTGGCGGAGTAGCGACACATGCAGGAACTGGAGCGCACGATCTTAGTGAATCGCGCCGGACCCGAATAAGTAAATCTGTTTTTATGATGTTCTTCTGCGTTGTGGTGTATTTTAACATTAATAAAATATTAAGTCTTGGCCATATAGCATATGTCTGTATTTTTGCTTTCATGTCTGGCTTTGACCTGGACAGTATTTTTTAGGTTTTCTATTTGCCCTCCAAGCCTCTGAAATTGTTAGCACATCCTTTGCGATTCCCCAAGTTCTGCTCAAATAGACACAGGGCTTTATAATTCTGGAGACCTGTTGTATTTTCTGGCTAGAATTACATGTTGGGTCTTTCTTACGTCAGGAAACATGGCTTCCTAATCAGAGAGCTGACATAATGGGCACCAAATTTTCCAGAAATAATTGCAATTTGTATTTTGGGCATCCATGGCAGATCATGTTTGGAAAACCACCTGTATGTTCTAAATGCTCACATACCACTTGATAATAAATATATTACACAAAGGAGAGAAGAAAGTGGCTCTGGCACTGCCCCCAAACACCCTGCGACACAATTGAGCCCCGGTTCCGTTGAGGTGACGTATGGCATATATTGCAGTAAGGTGAAGCCACAGGTGGTGCTCAGCAGGAAAACAGTGTAATCTTGAATAGGTATGAAGAAAATCACGGCACTCACCAGGAACGCTTCAGTATTTATTCATAACAACACAGGTGGTACCGGACGCCGGCATGCGGCAAGGCGACGGGCCGCTTCGCGCTAGACAGCGCTTTCTCTAGCCTCTGACGTCATCCTCCCGGGGCATGCGTGTTTTAAGCGCCGGCCCCGGAAGGTCGTCATGGATACATGGCAACAACAAAACATGCAGGTGCATAGTCATTACAATACGTGATTAAACTAACACTATGTTAAAAACAACAGCATATAAGGGAATGCAGTTTGCAGGCAATAGTACTATGTAATTAAGACTGGAATGGCTGAATTAGGTCAAGTTAAGGGTACACGTACATTCTTGGGTTTTACAAAAAAACGCTCAAATCGTTGCGGTCGTTCAGACCCAAGGTGCCCATGGCGTTACACCTAAGAATCCATTTAGCTTTGTGGCGCAATAAAGCTTTTTGGCGATCCCCACCTCTTGGATTATTGTCCAGCCTTTCTATACCGGCGAAGCGAAATGGATTCGGTTCGTTGGGGTGGCAAAGTCTTGCGTGCTCGATCAGCCGCGGACAGCCATTCCCAGTCAAAATTGAGTTAAAATGTTCTCTAACTCTGATAAACATACTTCTAATTGTTTTTCCGATGTAAAATTTATTGCACGAACAGACGAGGACGTACACTACAAACGTCGTTCTACAGGTCATAAAGCTCTTAATGTCGATTGTTACGCCTCCTAGGTTCAAAGTTTTGGCTTGTAAATTATACCTGCAAAAATTGCAGTGCCCACATTTTAAGTTTCCCTTAGGAGCACCCTTACTGAGCCAATTTTGTCTCGGAACGGAGTATCTACTCTGGACTAGCTCAGTTCTCAATGTGGGGCCGTGAGCTCAGCCAGTTTTGGTTCCTGACGGAGGATGTTCCAATGCTTATTAATAGCTTTACGAATAGCGCCATCGTTAGAATTAAATTCAAAGGAGAAAGCAAATCTCTTATCTCCATCATTTCTATGTTTCTTAGCATTGGAGAACAGACTTCGTCTAGGAATAGCCTCGGCTTTTTTTAGGGCGGTCTGTATATCCTCATTTGGATACCCGCGTTCTAAGAACCGTGTGGCGAGTTCCTGCGCTTGCTGTTTAAACCTTATGTTGTCACTGTTAAGTCTCTTGAGACAAAGAAATTGTCTGAAAGGGACGCCGGATTTGACGTGTGGGGGATGGAAACTGTCGTGATGCAGAAGTGAGTTTGTCGCTGTTGGTTTTCTGTAACCTTTCGTAAGCAGGATGCCATCCACTGTTTTAATCCTTACGTCTAAAAAGTCAAGAGAGTCGCACCCAAATGAGGAAGTGAATTTCATATTCATGTCATTAGTGCCATTTAGATAGTCGACAAATGAAGGGAATTCGTTATGTGACCTGTCCCAAACAATAAAAATATCGTCCACATATCTAAGATAAACGCGGATATTTCTGATGAATGGGTTGCCCAGAGAGTGGACAAAGCGGGATTCAAAAACTGCCAAGAAAATATTGGCCAATGTACAGGCTAAGGGTGTACCCATTGCCGTTCCCACTCTCTGCGCATACCAAGAGCCATCAAACATAAACGCGTTATGGGAAAGGACAAAGGTGAGTGCGTCGCTAACAAACTCGATATAGTCTGCATCTTTACCTGCATTCCGCAGAGTCAGGCGGACAGCCTCAACGCCAAGGTCCTGCGGGATGCGGGTATACAGGCTTTCAACGTCAATGGATGCAAGTTGAAAACCGTCCTGCCATACTAAATCTTCGATGGCCAGGAGAAAAGTAGTGGTATCTTTCAGGTAAGCCGGGATATCGTTTAACAATGGCGTAATAACCAATTCAAGTATTGAGAGATGGGTTCTGTGATAGACCCTATACCGGCGACGATGGGACGTCCCGGTGGATCACAAAGGGTCTTATGAATCTTAGGGAGGAAATACCACACGGGATAAGTGGGATTTTTTGGAAACCAACGGTCTGCTGTTCTCTTAGAAAGGACCCCTTTTTCGACATTACGCCTAAGTAAAGTCTGAAGGTGTGATGCGTACTTAATGGTAGGATTCTGGTCGAGACGTTTATAAGTACAGTCATCCCCCAACTGGCGTTTAGCTTCCGCTAGGTAGTAGTCTCGCGTCATAACCACCACGTTCCCACCCTTGTCGGCTGGTTTTAGAATTATGTCATCCCGCGCCTTAAGGTGTTTTAGAGCTATTTTTTCACTAGAAGACAAATTGTCAGGGGTGGTAGGATAAATCAGCGCTCTAACGTCTTCAGTGACGCATTGGACGAAAATGTCTATGGGATGACCAGCCGGCAAGGGTGGGCAAAAAGAGGAGGGGAGCCCCCCTCTAAACTCTTCAATGCATACCTGTGTGGTGTGGTTATATACAGGTTCAATGTCAGGCATGTGGTGTAGGTCATGTAAAAGTCGGATTTCCGAAATGTTTGGGGTGGTGTCGGGGGGACTAAACCCTAGAGGGACAATGATGCTGGGGATCTCGCCAGGCCTGCGTTCTACCTCAGATGTTGGTTTGTCATAGAAAAACCTACGCAAATTGAGTTTTCGTGCTGCTTTAAATAAATCAATTTCAAAATTGCACATATCAAAGGCATTAGGTATCGCATAATTTAACCCCTTAGAGAGCAAAGAAACTACATTATTGTTAAGGGGAGTGTTAGTAAGATTAACCACAGTCCGGTTAGTACAAGAGTCACCTGTTTCGGCTAGCGCCAGGAAACCTGTTTCCGTTTTTTTCTTCCTCGACCGCCTCATCCTGCCCCGGCGGGTACATCGCCTAAAGGGACAGGAACCTCTGGAGTGGTTTCATTGCCCAAAAGGCCGGTGTCTTTATTGCTCGGTCCTGCTTCGTCAGATGGACTGGAGTCGGACTCCGTTGTCCAAAAGTCTGTATTGGTTCTATTTCTGGTGTTTCTCCTGCGGTTCCCTCCTCTTCTTCTTTTAGTACTACTATTGGACTGCCAGTCGAAAATCCGCCCCTCGTCGAAATCTTGTTTATCGCGGAGGAACTTGTCTCTCTTGCGATTTTTCACTTCTATTTGCGTTAAAAGCATTTTTTTCTCCAGTTTTTTGGAGAATATTTGAAATTGACTCTCTGAAAGGCGTGATCTTAATTCGGTCTTGGCCTTACAGAGCTCTGTGGTGACTGATTCATATTCAATTCTGTTTCAATTAGAAGTATGTTTATCAGAGTTAGAGAACATTTTAACTCCATTTTGACTGGGAATGGCTGTCCGCGGCTGATCGAGAATGCAAGACTTTGCCACCCCAACTAACCGAATCCATTTCGCTTCGTCGGTATAGAAAGGCTGGACAATAATCTAAGAGGTGGGGATCGCCAAAAAGCTTTATTGCGCCACGAAGCTAAATGGATTCTTAGGTATAACGCCATGGGCGCCTTGGGTCTGAACGACCGCAACGATTTGAGCGTTTTTTTGTAAAACCCAAGAATGTACGTGTACCCTTAACTTGACCTAATTCAGCCATTCCAGTCTTAATTACATAGTACTATTGCCTGCAAACTGCATTCCCTTATATGCTGTTGTTTTTAACATAGTGTTGTTTTTAACATAGTGTTTTGTTGTTGCCATGTATCCATGACGACCTTCCGGGGCCGGCGCTTAAAACACGCATGCCCCGGGAGGATGACGTCAGAGGCTAGAGAAAGTGCTGTCTAGCGCGAAACGGCCCGTCGCCTTGCCGCATGCCGGCGTCCTGTACCACCTGTGTTGTTATGAATAAATACTGAAGCGTTCCTGGTGAGTGCCGCGATTTTCTTCATACCTATTCAATAAATATATTACACCTTGCTAAATTCCCCAAGGAGTGTACTTTCCAAAATTGGGGGCACTATTTGGGTTCTACACTGCTTTGTACCACTAGGGCTCTCCAACACATGTAAAGGATTTCTGTCAGATTTGGCTTCTAAATGAAACATCACTCTTTCCCTTTACTGTTTTTACTCTGTGTTTACTCCCAATTCTATGTTCAGGAGCTTTTTTCATTTTTGGAGCCTAGTATGATCATACACCTGTTGGGGCAAATAAACATATTACACCTTGTTAAATTCTCCAAGGGGTGTACTTTCCAAAATTGTGTCAATTGTTGGGCTTCTCCTCTGTTTTGGTACCATTTGGCTTTCCAAATGCATCCTGACACATGAAAAGTATTTTAGCCATATTTGCCCTCCAAAAACTGAACAGCACTGTTTTCCTTCCAAGTGCCACCCTGTGCCCATACAGTACAGTGACAAGATGGCCGTTGACATACTTAGGAGGAATTGCACCAAACATTATGAGATGCATTTACCTCTTTTACCCCTTGTGAAGGTGAAAATTTTAGTGTTGAAAGAAAATATTGTTAAATTACATTTCCTTAATTTCACTTTCATTTATTTTTGACCCTCATGAAATGCTCAAAGGGTTAACAAACTTTCCAAGGTTGTTTTGAATATTTTAGTGATGTAGTTTCTAAAATGGTGTGGGGGGAGTTCGATCATATAGGTCTTAAAAAGTCACTTCTAACTAGTCCCTCCAAAACTAGGTTTTGACAATTTTTGTGAAAATTTTAAAAATTGCACCTAAAGTTATAAGCCTCCTAACATCCAAAATAAAGTAAAATGTTGAATTTCAAAAACATAATTTTTCTTCATAATTTTCACCAAATTTAAATTTTTTCATAAATAAATACTAAACCTATTGGCAACATTTCTCCGCTAACATGAAGTACAATGTATCACGAAAAAACATTCTCCAAATCACCTGCATATGTTAAAGCGTTCCAAAGTAATTACCACAAAAAGTGACATGTCAGATAAAAAAAAAAGGATCACGTCAGAAAGGTGCAAAATGACCAAGTCATTAAGGAGTTAATATTCATTGTAAATTATCTGAAGAGGATTTTAGGCATGTTGCAGAATTTGCACATTTACATCCACTTACTGAATAATGCATAATGCAAACTAGCGAATGATTTCATCCATTTTAATATAATACATGAAATCCACTGTAGAACATGTGACAAGTGCAGATCTCATAGGGGTTCAATATTTCAAAGGAAAATGAGAACATACATATGAACCCATGGCAGACGGACATACATAATCCTTGCAGATATTGCTCCTGGGTTTGTTAATATGATAATTAATTTTAAAAAATTATTGACAAGGTTATAGTGTTAGATAATGAAACTTGTTATATATATAAAGGCTATGGTGAAACAGGGCAGCAATAAGGTGATAATGGGGCAAATTTACTTACCCGGTCCATTCGCGTTCCAGCGGCGGCTTCTCCGCTCTGGATTCGGGTCCGGCCGGGATTTAATAAGGTAGTTCTTCCGCCGTCCACCAGGTGGCGCTGCTGCGCTGAAAGTAAACTCATCGCGCCGGAATGCACCGAGCTGGACCAGGTGAAGGTAAGCGGTCCTTATGCGACACATTTTCGGTTTTTAAATGCGGCGGTTTTTCCGAATACGTCGGGTTTTCGTTCGGCCACGCCCCCCGATTTCCGTCGCGCGCATGCCAGCGCCGATGCGCCACAATCCGATCGCGTGCGCCAAAATCCCGGGGCAATTTAAGTACAAGCGGCGCAAAACGGAAATATTCGGGTAACACGTCGGGAAAACGCGAATCGGGCCCTTAATAAATGACCCCCAATGTGTCATTGATAAATAGTGACATCTGGTGGTTCTGTAGAAGAAATGCATCTCCTTAACGCCGAAGCCAATTTTCACCTTCCTGACACGGCCCATTTTTTCAAATCTTCCCCGTGTCACTATAAGTGGTTATAACTTAGGAGTGCTTTAACATATCCAACTGATTTTGAAATTCTTTTCTCGTGACACTTAGTACTTCATGTTAGTTGAAAAATTTTGTTGGTATGTGTTGCGTTTATTTATGTAAAAACTGCTGTATCGCAGTTTAAAACACTTTTTAAACTTTATAGCCGAAGCTGCTTCGGCGCAGGGAGGTACGCGCTCGGCGCTTACCATGCGCGCGGCTACATAGGAAGTGAAGGAGCACTTCGGCTGCTTCGGCTATAAAGTTAAAAAAGTGTTTTAAACCGCAATACAGCGGTTTAAAACACTAACAAAAATAAGCTCCGGCACCAGCTCACCCCGAGCTGGTGCTCGGTATGTCCTTCTTATATCTGCCACTTCAAGTGGTAGGTTTCCTTTAAGTTTGTTAACCCTTTAATTGTTTTACAGGGGATAAAACAAAATTGGATGCAATTTTGAAATTTAAATCAATGTGTTTTTCAAAAAATGTACAAATTCTTAGTTGCTAAAACACCAAAACGCTCCACAAAGTTTGATACCCAAATTCTCCTGAGTGTAACAATACCCCATATGTGTTGGTAAACTGCTATATGGGCACATGCCAGGGCATTGAAGGGAATCTGTGCCATTCAGAGCAGATTATGCATTTAGACAAATAAGAGCTTATTTTTAGCAACATTAGATGCACTTTACAAATACTTTATTTTAGTGGGTCATTAGCTCATTTATGAGATTTTATTAACTCTTTAATGTATGTAGGAAAAAAAATAGTAAATTTTGGTTTCCTTTCTTCTTGTATTTTGTGGGGGCCGTACACCATACCATAAAAATAACATATTAGGGCAAATTTACTTACCCGGTGCATTGGCGATCCAGCGGCGCGTTCTCAGTAGAGGATTCGGGTCTTCCGGCGATTCACTAAGGTAGTGTGCCCGATGTCCACTAGGTGCCGCTGCTTCGCTGAAGTCCGCCGGAGTTGGCAGGAGTTCACCATCCTATCTTGGGTGCAGGTAAGCTCGTGTCAAGCAACACATTTTTTTAAAGAAATTCTGCGAATCCATCAGGTTTTCCGACAGCCACACCCCCCGATTTCCATTGCCCACATGCCGGCGCCGATGCGCCACAATCCGATCCCGCGCGCTAAATCTCGGGGCAATTCGGCACAAATCGGGAAACCCGATGAAAAATAGCGATTCGGGCCCTTAGTAAATGACCCCCATTATCTTTATTCTATGGATCACTCCAATTACGGTGATACCTCATTTATATAGTTTTTTTTACATATTTTTGCAATTTTACTGAAGAAAAACAAATACAGAGAAGAACCTAATTTATTTTTGCATCCCCATCTTTTCAGATATCACTTTAATATTTTTTGGTTGACAGTGCTGGTTTAGGGCTTAGTTTATGCGTGTTGAGTTGTCCTTTTCAGTGATACAATTTTTGCGCACATAACTTTTTTGATCACTTTTTAGAACATTTTTGTGAAGGGATTTTATGAAAAATGTACATTTTTGGCGAGTTTTTCGGGTTTTGTTATTACGGCGCTCACCAAGCGGGTCCAATAATGTTTCTGAGTTATTGTACAGATTGTTAGGGATGCAGCGATACCAAATATGTGGGGGGTTTTGGTGATTTTTTTTTTTTTTTACTTTATAGGATATGTATAGGGAATGTTTGTATTTATGGGACTTTAACTATTTAATTAATTCTTTTTATTAAAAAATGTTTTTATTAAGTGTTTTTAACGTTTTTTTAACTTTTACAGGTTGGCTTGAACAAGTGATACTCTGATTGCTTGTTCAAGTTCTTCTTCACCTAATACAGTGTAATAAAGATGTATCATGTAACTCACTGAGCATGCTCAGTGTGTTACAGCCAGAAGAAGCTGCGCAGTCCTGGGGCACTGGGCCATTCGGCGCACAGGAACCTTGCACGCTGCTTGTAAGCAATTAATGCCTGTGATCACGGGTGCTAGAAACGCTTGCCATCCAGGAGCCGGTGCCAGAAGCATGATGTAATAGTACTGCAATATGCAGGAACGCACCTCCCACCATGCAGTACTATTACTTCAAATGTTGGAAAGGGGTTAAAAGCAAATTGTGAAGCAAGTTATTTTAAGAGAAATACGTCTATCCAATAAAAGTATTTATTATTTATGTTTATTACATCATTGTACCACATGCCTTTCAGTAGATAGGTGGCCCAGCACATACTGTCCCCACAGTATATAGGTAGCCCAGCACACTCCCCCCGTCCCACCCCATAAGATAGATTGACCAGCACACACTGCCCCCAACCCCAGTAGATAGGTAGCCCAGCACATATTACCCCTCCCTAGTAGATAGTTAACCCCAGCACACTCTGCCCCCAGTAAATAGGTAGCCCAGCACACACTGCCCCCAACCCCAGTAGATAGGTAGCCCTGCATACACTACTCCTCCCTAGGAGATAGGTAGCCCCAGCACACACTATAGCACACACTATACCTGCAGTATATGGGTAGTCCAGCACACACTGCCCCCCAGTATGTAGGTAGATCCTTTGCAACTCCTCTTCTCCATGGGATCCCTCAGAAGTAATGCTAGGAGAGCCAAATCTGTGCGCTCTGCCCATACACACTATGACGTCATGCGTCTTAGACACACACAGCTCTGATTGAGGATTGGAATCAGAGTGAAACTCGTGCTCCATCTAGTGACCGGGCCATGAGACTGCAGTCCCATAATTTCCCATTTGATGGTGGGTGTGAACACCTCTATAGGGTAATATTGCTGTGATGGGACATAATTTTGTGGAGACATGATCTGACCACTATACCTGGCCCACTTTCTTCTCTCATGCATGATCCAACCTGCCCTATACCGAATCTGGATCCAAAAATGTTTGGATTGTCAGCTAACAGTGTTCTCTATTTTCACCAGGCATTGGAGGGCCTTGATCTCCAATCCTTAAATAGTTGGTTCCCTTCCAGTATGAGAGGCAGTAAATGGTTTATGGTCAATCAGTTGACCAAACATTTACTCACAATCTAGCACTAACAATTACGAGGTTACTGTGACACCCCGTCACTTGATATTTCTTATCTGCGGATGGTTTCTGGATGACAGGACAAAGATATAGGGCGCCCAATGTTTCCTTCCTTAACCCTGTGTCCTTTTCCTATGTTGGTCAGTTTATGTGTCCAATCAGAATACATGGCACACACTAGGAATGTTTTTTTCTTTTTTATTTCGGTGAGTATTTCACATAGTATAGCTTTCCCCATAAGTCAAGTTTGGTCTGGCTTTCAGACGTTAAGTAGAGAGTCTAGTATAGTGTCTAAGTTGCCACACAAAGGGGGTAATATATGGGCTTAGGTGCCCATGCAATGATATATGTTGATAAAAAAAATCACCCAGTATCCCTACATTACGCAGGAAAACCCTGGAGGTTCAATTAAAGGCACAATATTCTTTGGAATAGAACACATCAGACATGGTAATTGTATTCAGGGCCGGCGCTATGGGTTGTCAAAGTGGGCAATTGCCCACGGCCCACTGGAAGGGGAGAATCTCTTCTTTCAAATGAATCTTGAATTTTGTTTCTAGGTGCTATGGATCCAGAGATATTCAGGTTTAAAGGGAACCTGTCACCAGGGACCTCATTTTTCACTAAAGACATATTGTAAAAGCCCATGACACCAGCAGTGCAAATCTGCCTTTCTGCCTTTTCTAAGCATTTGCATTACAATATAATTGTCTGTTATAACTTACTCTTGCATCCTGACAAAATCCTGGGGTAGTCACAGAGGCTGGACTTTGGTTTGGATGCATTTCAAAAAACAACATGTGGCTTGTCTGTTACCCACTTCTCAGAGCTTGGCCCCCACCTTTGTGCTCCTGTCTAGAACCACCTCCTGCTTCTTCTCAGAGGTCACAGCCTGGTCAGCCTGACATCAGTGGAGGAGGGACAAGCTGTACAGGAGCACAAAGATGGAGACAGCCTGCAGCTCAAACAGGTCACATTTTAACTATTTTGTTTTTATAAAATGTTTGAGTTTGAATCAAAATTGCATGAAGGCGCCTATGTCTATAAACTCTTTAATGCAATTTTGAAAATGGGGCAAGTGTCTGCCCTCAGAAAATATGTGGTTTGTTGGGTTACTTTAATTTTTTTTTTTTTGCTGTTATTTTGATTTTAATTTTAAACGCCAAAATTGTAAAAATTGCTCTGGTCAATGCGACAAAATATCCAGAAATACCTGACTGTTGAATTAGCCGGTGAAGATGCTTATCATCTCTCTCCTGTCTATATATCTATCTGAACATTTATATATCTCGCTTTTTCTCTATTTATTTATCAATCAATCTTCTATTTCTGTTCTAGTGTATTTATCTCTCATATCCATCTACAGTATATATGATCTACTTTATAGTTCTGCATCTAGAAATCTCTATCATCTTTCATATTTATCTTCTATCACAGTGGTGGCGAACCTATGGCACGCGTGCCAGAGAGGGCACGCAGAGCTCTCTCTGTGGGCACGCGCCCCATCTCCACTGCCGTCTCTGTAGAACTGGCCAGGCAGGAAAAGCTCCAGCGATCTCTCTTACTGTGGGCTGCATCAGACCTGCTCTCTGCTCAACAGTGCTGCCTAGAGACACAGTAGCAGGTCAGTGCCTGCCCCTCCACTCCCTCCCCCTTCCCCTCCCCCTTCAGCCCGGGAACACGAGGAGAGTGAGAGGGAACTGCCTGGAGCACACAGCAGCTGGTGCCCAGTGAGTACAGAGAAGTGCAGCAGGAGGGCAGGAGCTGCTCTGTGTGCATTACACAGGCAGCAGTCAGGCAGCTTTGGGACACTAAACAACTATAGGTGCTTATTGTTTAGTGTCCCAAAGTGCCCTGTATGACACATGTCTGTGGCCACATATATTCTGCCCCTGGTCCAGATCTCTTGTCACTGTGCCATGCTGCCAGTGACCCTGGGGTGCACTACTACAGCATGGCACAGGTGCCCAGAGTTCTGGACCAAGGGAAGTGTGTATATGTATGTATGTGTGTGTGGCCACAGACCCACCCTCCACCACACAACACACACTTTACCCTACACATCCCCTGCCGAATTCAAAAATCCTTCATATTGCCCCTGCATGGGGGTAGTGTTCCTCACTGGATGGTGGTAGTGTTCCTCACTGGATGGGGGTAGTGTTCTCCGCTGTATTTGCTCCTGCTTGGTGATATAATTAGTGATGTTGGACTTTCTTTAGTTGTCTGTTTATTATCAGTATGGTGGTTTTTATGTTGTTGTACTGGTAATGGTCATCATGTAGCAGTGTTATATGTCCCTTGTAGAGTGGTATGGTGTGATTTTAGGCTAAATAGACGTGTTGGCACTTTGCAATGATTACATGGACTTTGGTTTGGAGTTTGGGCACTCGGTCTCTAAAAGGTTCGCCATCACTGTTCTATCATAATAATTAATAATTCTTTATATAGCGCACACAGATTACACAGCGCTTGCCAAATCAGTCCCTGTCCCCATGGGACTCACAATCTATTCAACCAACCAGTAATTTTTTGTAGTGTGGGAGGAAACCAGAGGACCCAGAGGAAAACCACACAAACATACAAACATACAATCATCTGTTTATCGCCTTCCATATTACAGTTTGTTTTACCATACTAAAGGGAGCCACTTACTGACTTGTCATAAAATTGTTTTATTTTGGGGCCCCACTTTTAGTTTTGCCCAGGGCCCCAATTTGTCTAGAACCGGCCCTAATTGTATTAATAAGATATCCAAAGCAGAAAACAAATGGATTTGTGGTGGTTTAAATAGTGAAATTGAAGTTTTTACTTTTTGAAATTGTCTGGGAGTACAGCAAGCAGCCTGGCAAGAAGCTATATTAGGAGGTAGGGAGGCAAAGAACGCTATCCCTGACGAAGGAATTTTTTTTTGGAAAAAGTATTGTTGATGATACCTTTTTATCTGTGCAGAAATTGTTGCACAGTGCAGGAAATACAATAATGATCATGTTACTTTTCTTGTGGGTCATCTTGAATTTTTGCATGAATTTTTTTACATTGAAGTCTATGGGAGAGTGAAAAATCTGTGTTTTTAAATTTTTTTTAAAAGGGAACCTGTCACCAGGGACCTCATTTTCACTAAAGACAGATTGTAAAAGCCCATGACACCTGCAGTTCATAAATGCATATCTGCCTTTCTAAGCATTTGCACTACAATAGAATTGTGCGTTATAACTTCCTCTTGCATCCTGACAAATGTGACTTTTTTGAACTGCAGGCTGCCTCCATCTTTGTACCTGTGCCTCCCCCACCAATGTCAGGCTGACCAGGCTGTGACCTCTGAGAAGGAGCAGGAGGAGGAGCTGTACAGGAGCACAAAGGTGGGGACTAAGATCTGAGGAGTGAGTAACACAGACAAGGCACATGTTGTTTTTTGAAATGCATCCAAACGTCCAGCCACTATAACTATCCCAGGATTTTGTCAGGGTCCAAGAGTAAGTTATAACACACAATTATACTGTAATGCAAATGCTTAGAAAAGGCAGAAAAGAATATTTGCACTGCAGGTGTTATAAGCTTCTGAAACCTGTGACAGGTTCCCTTTAAATTTGAAATCAGTGCATGATGGAGCGGTTTCCCAAGGGTTTGGGAAAGTTGAAACCACTCCTCACTGGTCACTTTCATGGGACTAACGACACAGCTCTGCATACAGAAAGGTAAGTTTTGAGGAAGAAGGGGGTGACACAAGATGTATAAGAGCTTATATAATGCCATCAGCCACCATCTTATATACAAAGTCTAAAGTCAATGGGACTGCAGAATAGGCTTTAGCTTGGTACCTGGCATTTTGCAGATAACTAATGGGGGTGGGGAGTACCCAGAATTGGGTAATAAAGCGAGAGTTAAAGTTGCACGCAGTTAGCGAGTGTGATAGGCCTAAATTGGAGGAGAAAATATAAGCATCCATAAACACGAGCAAACCCCTTACAGAGAAGCTCATTAGCGTAAAGATAAAAAAAAAATTCTTTCATTCTTATATTGAGGCCAATTTTATGCTACTTGTACTTGACGGGAGTTTAAAAGCTGAAGACAAGTATATTATTGTAACATTAATTCAACTAATTTGATTGAAACAACAGACAAGCATTGATAAACCCCTTTAGTCTGAAACAAAGCATTACCATCTATGCACTATAGCTGGTAATGCAAACTTGCTCTAACAAACCTCAATACATTATCCCAAACTGTATCACAAGATCTTCAATCCTTTTATAACTTTCCCATGTCTTGGTTGGGCAGAATCGCTGCAGGGAAATTTTTATATTGCTTTAGAAACTTACCCATCCCCATGTGCAAATTTGCACTAAAACTTATCCAAAAGCTTCTGACCACCTTCATATGGAAAGGGAAGAAAGCAAGAGTTTCTCTGAGCGTCCTTATCCTACTAATGTTGGAATGGGGGTTGGGGTGCCCATCGGTTACTATCAGGCGGTCTTAGCAGATCAACTCAAGGCCTGGTGGACAGATGATTCAGATAAGTTGTGGATGGCAATAGAGGTTTTCCCTCAGGTTTTCCTGTCAGGTTTTCCCTCCTTGAAAACATTAAAGTGGACTATGTGATACTCACACTTTAGACTCCCCATGAAAGCAGGAATTCTTACATTTAGGGAAACTTTCTCGGACACTAGGGCATTATCAATGAGGGCCCAGGACCTCCCTGTCCTCACTCTGAACCATATCATCCCACAGACAAACTTTGACCTTTGGGTGTCCAGAGGAGCTAAGGAGGTGGGGGACCTCCTAGAGGGGAAGATACTCTCCTTTGAACAGGTATCTCTGCAATATCAACTTCCCAAAGGGGAATTCTATAAATATCTAAAACTGCGACATTTTCTCTCTAAGTGTAAAGTTTCCAATGCATTAGCCCCATCAAAATATGAGGAGTTCCTCGTATCCCCAATTCCCTGTAAAAAGGGCATCTCAATAGCCTACTCGACCTTGGGTGACTTCCGTACCCACACTGCAATTTCCTACAGGGAAAAATGGGAAAGTGAATTCCAGCACAATTTTACAGATGAACAGTGGAGCACAGCCATAATTACCAGTAGTAAGGCATCTAGATGTTTTAACTACTTGGAGACTGCCAGAAAACAGAATACAGATGGTACCTTATCCCCTATAGACTCTCCAAAATGTTTCCAAACTCATCTCCTGTTTAATGGAGATGCACCCTACCTAAAGGATCTCTACTGCATATCTGGTGGTCATGTACTAGTATTACCGTATGGACAAAGGTTTATAAATTTATTTTTTACGTACTGTTATACCCTCCGCCATGAGGCCCTCAAGTAGACTTATTAGGTATTGGTTTGGAACAACTGAGGAAAGCAGACAGGTACCCTATGCATAATATACACTGCAAGAGTAAGCATTGGGAGATGCTGGAAGTAACAGGAGGTCCCCAACATCATGGCTATGATCCGGGAGATAGAAAACAAATGCATGATGGAACAGCTTATTGCCATCTCTCGCTATACATCTACCTGGGCTAAATGGAGTGATCATATTTCCAAATAATTTAAGGTCATTCTCACTCTTTACTACTATGTATGTAGGAAACACAATCTTACATGGTTCTTACCATTCATGTAAATATTAGCCTATAGCACCCTACCTATCATTGTATACCCATCTATCTATACCTATAGACAACTCATCTGGAAATTTCAGGCCTGTAATTGTTATGATTTAACTGGTGTACATGGAATATTCAATACCATCACTATGAAGTGCAATTTGTTACGCAGAAAACAAGCCGTCACACAGCTCTTTACATGTAAAAATTAAAAAGTTATAGATTTTTGAAGGTGGGGAGTGAAAAATGGAAATGAAAAAACATTTATTGAGAGGGTCCTTAACCGGATAAAATATACCGTATTTTTTGGACTATAAGACGCACATTTTTTCCCCAGAAGATGGGGAAAAAACTGTGGTGCGTCTTATAGTCCGAATGTCCGGCGTCTCAGCCCTCCACTGCAGGAGGGAATGGAGGACGGCACATGGCAGTAAGCGCAGGGGCAGTGCTGAGCTCGGCTCCACACACAGCTGCCGCCTGCTAGTTTCTGTGAGAAGCGGAGCTCAGTGACCTCGTGCAGGGCACACAGAGTGACATCCACTTCCAGGTTATCTGATGAAGGGAAGCAGAAGCCACGCCCCCTCAGCACGGAGCACTCACTGTGGCTGATGCTGGACAGGTCACTGTCTTCTCCCAGAGCCCCAGCTGCTCCTGCTGCAGGGGCATCGGATAACACTGAGGGGACAGGAGATGTGACCAGTTCTTCAGTCTCTGCTCCTGTGTCTGCTGTGCTGCTCTCACAGGTGTGTGAAACTGAACAATTCCCAAACAGTGCTTATACAAGGTCACAGGAGCTTACAGTCTATGTCACCTCCTGTGTCCTCCTCCTCCTCATAGATTGTAAGCTCTTGTGGCCATTGTACAAGCATTGTCACCTTTTGTGTCCCCTCCTCCTCATAGATTGTAAGCTCTTGTGGCCATTGTACAAGCACTGTCATCTCCTGTGTCCCCTCCTCCTCATAGATTGTAAGCTCTTGGGCCATTGTACAAGCACTGTCACCTCCTGTCCTCCACTCCTCATAGATTGTAAGCTCTTGTGACCATTGTACAAGCACTGTCATCTCCTGTGTCCTCCTCCTCCTCATAGATTGTAAGCTCTTGTGGCCATTGTACAAGCATTGTCACCTTTTGTGTCCCCTCCTCCTCATAGATTGTAAGCTCTTGTGGCCATTGTACAAGCACTGTCACTCTGTGTCCTCCTCCTCATAGATTGTAAGCTCTTGTGACCATTGTACAAGCATTGTCACCTCCTGTATCCCCTCCTCCTCATAGATTGTAAGCTCTTGTGACCATTGTACAAGCATTGTCACCTCCTGTGTCCCCTTCTCCTCATAGATTGTAACCTCCTGTGACCATTGAACAAGCACTGTCACCTCCTGTCCTCCTCCTCATAGATTGTAAGCTCCTGTGACCATTGTACAAGCATTGTCACCGCCAGTGCCCCTCCTCCTCATAGATTGTAAGCTCTTGTGACCATTGTACAAGCATTGTCACCTCCTGTGTCCCCTCCTCCTCATAGATTGTAAGCTCTTGTGACCATTATACAAGCATTGTCACCTCCTGTGTCCTCTCCTCCTCATAGATTGTAACCTCCTGTGACCATTGTACAAGCACTGTCACCTCCTGTCCTCCTCCTCATAGATTGTAAGCTCTTGTGACCATTGTACAAGCACGGTCACCTCCTGTGTCCCCTTCTCCTCCTCATAGAATGTAAGCTCTTGTGTCCATTGTACAAGCATTGTCACCTCCTGTCCTCCCCTCCTCATAGATTGTAAGCTCTTGTAACCATTGTCACATATACTCATACCTATACAGCCCTGGTAACTCTTGAGACCCCCTGACTAGGTGTCAGCATAATTCTATCACTCCCCCGACCACCAAGTGTTATGTATAGAGCTGAATCTGACAGAACACTTGTAGTGTCGGCACCGGAGTCATCCTTCATCATCAAGTAACAGTGTCCCATAAAATGTCCCCTAATAAAGTCTCCCTATTAATTCTCCCCAAACACAGTACACTATTAAAACTTCACCAAATGTCACACAGTGACCCCTAATTAAAGTACCCCCTACACAGTCCCCTTAGGCTACATTCACATGAACTTGTGCCCGCCATACGTATCACGGTGGGCACACGTTGATGCCTGGGAGAGGAGGAGGGGGTGAGGGCTGCTCGCCCCCTACCCCTCTCCAAAGAGAAACATGGCTGCACCGCCCCGTAAGCGCCGCTACTTTACTGTTACTTTATTAAATGTTTTAGCACACTATTTGGGGGAAATAGATCAGCTGTTGCTCAGGACGGGACACAGCTACCACTAGAGGGCGCCAGCAACCAGGACAAAGGGAGTTATCTCAGTAAACCTGTAGATTTTGTAATAAGTGTAAATGGTGAAAGTACTTGTCACAATGCATTGGACCCAATTACAGCCATTTGCTATGGTGACACAACCCCTTTAAGGACCGGGCCCTTCCTGTTTTTTCATTTCCATTTTCACTCCCAACCTTCAAAAATCTATAACTTTTTTATTTTTACACATAAAGAGCTGTGCGATGGCTTATTTTCTGCTTAACAAATTGTACTTCATAGTGATGATATTTAATATTCCATGCCATGTACTGGGAAGCGGGAAAAAAATTCAAAATGTATTGAAAATGGTTAAAAAAACGCATTTGCGCCATTTTCTTTTGGGCTTGGATATTACGGGTTTCACTGAGCGCCCCAAATGACATGTCTACTTTATTCTTTGGGTTGGTACAATTACGGGGATACCAAATTTGTATAGGTTTTATAATGTTTTCATACATTTACAAAAATGAAAACCTCCTGTACAAAATTTTTTTTTAATTTTGCCATCTTCTGGCGCTAATAACTTTTTTATTCTTTGTTGTACGGAGCTGTGGGTGGTGTCATTTTTTACGACATTTGATAATATTTTCAATGATGTGTCATAGGGCAAGGTATGAAATATTTAAACAAATCTTTATTGGGTTAACATATTAGGCATACAAAAGACTCACAATTAAAATCAATTAAAAAGTACTACGTACATACAAGAAATACAGGGTTGGTTACACAGGTAGGTGTAAACCAACAAAGCCCCCTCACACATAAATTGTACCACTTCCAGAGTAATCTGTAAACACCCGACTATGTATGCTGGACGGTACCAAATATAGACAAGGCAATGAATACAATCAGAGTATGTAACATAATTGGGTAAATAGAAGTAGTACAAGGCCTAAATACGTTACACTGCAGACGGAACCATGGTGTTCCAGTCGGTAGAAGAGAAGTCAAAGAATTAGGTCATGAGATGGAGGTGGAGGGGGTGGAGGACTCCCCACGCGTTCCGTCTCCTCTCAGGAGACTTCCTCAGGGGTGACTTATACCCCTGAGGAAGTCTCCTGAGAGGAGACGGAACGCGTGGGGAGTCCTCCACCCCCTCCACCTCCATCTCATGACCTAATTCTTTGACTTCTCTTCTACCGACTGGAACACCATGGTTCCGTGTGCAGTGTAACGTATTTAGGCCTTGTACTACTTCTATTTACCCAATTATGTTACATACTCTGATTGTATTCATTGCCTTGTCTATATTTGGTACCGTCCAGCATACATAGTCGGGTGTTTACAGATTACTCTGGAAGTGGTACAATTTATGTGTGAGGGGGCTTTGTTGGTTTACACCTACCTGTGTAACCAACCCTGTATTTCTTGTATGTACGTAGTACTTTTTAATTGATTTTAATTGTGAGTCTTTTGTATGCCTAATATGTTAACCCAATAAAGATTTGTTTAAACATTTCATACCTTGCCCTATGACACACCAATTTTGTCTTTTGGTTCTTGCTACATTGTTTAGGGTGTGTCGGCAACAATTACATATGATTGGGCTGTGCTAGGTCACTTTTGTTTTGTTTATCAATATTTTCAATGATATCATTTTTAGGACTGTACGCCCTTTTGATCACTTTTTATAGATTTTTTTTTATATTTTTCAAAATGGCAAATAAGTGCCATTTTCGACTTTGGGCGCTATTTTCCGTTACGGGGTTAAACGCATTAACCGTTAATATATTTTGATAGATCGGGCATTTTCGGATGCATCGATACCTAATGTGTTTCTGATTTTTACTGTTTATTTATATTAATGTCAGTCATTTTTAGGGTTTTTTTATTATAATCTTTTTTTTTTTTTTACTTTTTTTATTTTTATTTTTACTATTTTTCAGACTCCCTAGGGTACTTTAACCCTAGGTTGTCTGATCGATCCTATCATATACTGCCATACTACAGTATGGCAGTATATGGGGATTTTCCTCCTCATTCATTACAATGTGCAGGACAGCACATTGTAATGAAGGGGCTAAAACTAAATAGCCTCGGGTCTTTGGAAGACCCGAGGCTACCATGGAGACAGATCTCCGCTCCCCGAGGACTTCACGGAGAGTGACAATCCTAGGCAAGATGGAGGTGCCCATGCGCCGTCATCTTTTTGAGGCTGTCGGCTGCTTTGCCGGCAGCGATCGCTGTGATAACACCCGCTAGCACCGATCGCGGGTGTTACCGGTAAGTCTTTGCTGTAATCAGTTACGCTAACCTTCAGTTATTATCTCACTTCTCAATCTGAATTACCCTGTGCAAACCGGACACACCACAAATGTTATTAAGACATCAGTCGCCGCAAGTATTCCTGACTGTGATAAAGGCACTGGAAGTAGTGCTGTTCCAACGCCATAATTTATAGGGATTTCAGATCCATCCTACGTCTTAAAAGTTATACCAATCCGTTGGCATATCCTTGCTGAACTAGTAAGCAACTATTCAAACACTACGCCGATAACGCAACCCTAATATGCCAGCTAGTTGCCCTCGATCGGAAAGGTGGCGCAAGGTGTTGAGATCCATCAATATGTTCACCGAGTGCCTGGCCTCGACCATATGCATGACACAATAAACCTGGTATGGAGATCGCCATCGCGGTTATTATTTTGTTGTTTACTTACTCCGCTCGCATCATTCACCGGGATGTACTAGGAGCGGCCTGGGAGGCGGACCAGGCTACCTCTGGCACCTCCCCTTCAGCGTTGATAGGCTAACATGCCTGGCACGAGGGAAACACACCCCCTCTGAAGCTAAGCCAGCTGATTGGTCCAATTGGTAGGCTCATTATCGGTGACGAGCTAGGGATTTGAAATAAAAGGAGGGCTGTAACATTGCACGCTGCGGCCAGTACAATGCCGATGTGTGCAAAGCACAGACCTTTGTGATACATACCCTAGATTAATATGCTGTTTGTAGAGACCCCTGATGAATTTATGGCAGATGAAACGCGTCAGGTCCTAGGGTTCTATGTGTGCAGTTGGCAGGAGCTAGTTTAAAAGACAGTCAGTTTAATTATTCAGTCTAGCCAGGAGATAGTGGAGCTTAGACTATCAGGATCACCGAACAATAGCTGTGTGGCTCTGTCTGCTGCAGACTCATAGGGTTGAGACAGAATTAGTAGGCATGTCCACAGCTTATTTATATAGTTTGTGATAGAAAGCCAATATAGCCAAAGTTGTTTTGAATAACAAATGTAAAAATCAAAACAACTGGCTATTTAAACTATGATACACAGTTGCTTTATATGACATAAGCAACTGTGTAATCGCTCCATCCAAGACGCTAGTACTAAACTATACCTGAATCCAATATACACCACCACAGTGGAATAGGTTTTTAATTTCTCTTAGTGTGTATGTGTTACAGAGATTAAAAGCAACAATCAGAGTCAGATTGAATCGCAGAAATGTGCGGTTGTACCCACCTAGAATCAGAACACTGAGAAAAACCATTTATGTTTGTATGTCTGAATTTAGAGTCCTGTTTTCTATTTTTATACAAGTGATAATAAAAGTTATATTTTAAAGTCCATTGAAAATACACTGGGGTGTTGGCTGTTAGTTACACACCGTGTATCCCGATGCCAGCTCGGCTCAGATCTCGAGATCTGAGCCGGTATCAGCTCTATGTCCGATACATTGGACGCTGAGCTCTAACAGGTTAAATCTCTGCAGAATCATATCTTCTTTAATCCTTGAGTTGAGTGGTTTTACTGACAAAAACTATTATAAAATGCAGGACCTTGCGAAAGTTGGGAGCAGGCAAAGGAGCGACAGAGCTTCATAATCATAGTTTTATAATAGTTTTTTCAGCAAAACCACTCAGCACAGGGATTAACCAAGATATGATCCTGCATCAGTGTAGCTACAGCATTCTCAAGGTATATTTGGTTCATAATGCATGAAATCAAATGGTAGGTTTCCTTTAAAGAAAATCTACCATCAAAATAATTGTTTTCCATGGCCTCCTTCCTTCCAAAATCGACTTTTAAAATGATGCTAATAAACCTGTGCACAATTTTAAGAGTTGATTTTAGAAGGAAAGAGACCTTGGATAGCAAATATAAGAAGATTGTCACAGTCACAGTGCCTGGATCTATGAATAAGTATCCCTTGTTTACCATGCTTGATTTCGATAATAGGTTTCCTTTAGCACAGCTTTTCCTGTGTTATTTTAGGAATCTTGATCCCTTTTTCTGGATGTATTAAACAAGCTATCCTTGTCATTTTGAAAGAATGAGTAGGCTTCTCTCATTATTGTTTCATTAGAGAAAGCTGCGTGGTTGTGAAAACAAAGAGACTCATACAATATGAATTACATTTTCTTTATTTGCATGTAAAACAAAACCTTTGTAATGATTCATTCCACAGTTTAGGGTCTTTCTTTTGTTTTCAGCAGATTTGTTTATATTAGTTATTATAACTATACCAATGTGTCACTGTATAATTCAATAAAAACATGGGAGAGAACAAATCACCCTTATGTCTGTTTCCATCAAGCTTACAACAATGTGGCTTCACACCTAATGAAAGAGGTTTTGATGACCAAATCTAGATAGCCAACTTTAAATGGTCATTCTGTATATCTATGCTGGGTATAATATTTTCTTTTGTCAGCTAAAAATAATACTTTCTATTAAAAAAAATCTTTACAGTTTATTAAGCAATATAAGAATTTCTGTTCCCTTGTGGTAAAATGTCACAGATTTTTTTTATACAT
This sequence comes from Engystomops pustulosus, assembly GCF_040894005.1. Taxonomy (NCBI): domain Eukaryota; kingdom Metazoa; phylum Chordata; class Amphibia; order Anura; family Leptodactylidae; genus Engystomops; species Engystomops pustulosus. The sequence goes on along the minus strand of NC_092413.1, from coordinate 138,671,871 downwards.
TTATTTTAACACAACTGATAGTTAGAGAATCATAGATAACAATGCCTTACATCTCAATTTTATCTGTAGGTACTAGACCCAAATCTTTTGTTTTCTTATATAAATGTCAAAAGATTTCCATTAATTTGTTGATGTTGCTGTCATTGATGTAATTATAGGATATATATATATATATATATATATATATATATATATATATATATATATATATATATATATATGTATATATATATATATATATATATATATACACTCACCGGCCACTTTATTAGGTACACCATGCTAGTAACGGGTTGTACCCCCTTTTGCCTTCAGAACTGCCTCAATTCTTTGTGGCACAGATTCAACAAGGTGCTGGAAGCATTCCTCAGAGATTTTGGTCCATATTGACATGATGGCATCACACAGTTGCCGCAGATTTGTCGGCTGCACATCCATGATGCGAATCTCCCGTTCCACCACATCCCAAAGATGCTCTATTGGATTGAGATCTGGTGACTGTGGAGGCCATTTGAGTACAGTGAACTCATTGTCATGTTCAAGAAACCAGTCTGAGATGATTTCAGCTTTATGACATGGCGCATTATCCTGCTGAAAGTAGCCATCAGATGTTGGGTACATTGTGGTCATAAAGGGATGGACATGGTCAGCAACAATACTCAGGTAGGCTGTGGCGTTGCAACGATGCTCAATTGGTACCAATGGGCCCAAAGAGTTCCAAGAAAATATTCCCCACACCATGACACCCCCACCACCAGCCTGAACTGTTGATACAAGGCAGGATGGATCCATGCTTTCATGTTGTTGACACCAAATTCTGACCCTACCATTCGAATGTTGCAGCAGAAATCGAGACTCATCAGACCAGGCAACGTTTTTCCAATCTTCTACTGTCCAATTTCGATGAGCTTGTGAAAATTGTAGCCTCAGTTTCCTGTTCTTAGCTGAAAGGAGTGGCACCCGGTGTGGTCTTCTGCTGCTGTAGCCCATCTGCCTCAAAATTCGACGTACTGTGCGTTCAGAGATGCTCTTCTGCCTACCTTGGTTGTAACGGGTGGCGATTTGAGTCACTGTTGCCTTTCTATCAGCTCGAACCAGTCTTGCCCATTCTCCTCTGACCTCTGGCATCAACAAGGCATTTCCGCCCACAGAACTGTCGCTCACTGGATGTTTTTTCTTTTTCGGACCATTCTCTGTAAACCCTAGAGATGGTAGTGCGTGAAAATCCCAGTAGATCAGCAGTTTCTGAAATACTCAGACCAGCCCTTCTGGCACCAACAACCATGCCACGTTCAAAGGCCTCAAATCACCTTTCTTCCCTATACTGGTGCTCGGTTTGAACTGCAGGAGATTGTCTTGACCGTGTCCACATGCCTAAATGCACTTAGTTGCCGCCATGTGATTGGCTGATTAGAAATTAAGTGTTAACGAGCAGTTAACAGGTGTACCTAATAAAGTGGCCGGTGAGTGTATATAGCCACATATAACGCTATAATAATGTCAATATAGAAGATATATGTAAGCTAAACTCACACTTATGCATGACTCTTGATATTTATATTAGGTCGCATATTTCTGCCTAGACCTCCTAGATAATAGGGTTACCCAATTTAGACAAATTATTTTTCTCAAAGGATCTCAAGACCAGGATTATGAGCCATACATAGTCAGGGAATAAGCAGTGCCACACATTAACACAGTTCCCTCAATCAGTGGACTGTAATAAAGCATAAACCCAAATTTATACAAGACAGAACCCCAATAGACCCTAACATAAGTCATAATCCATAATAGCGTCATGGCTTCCCCTAGCCATGATGCTAGTGTGAATATAGCCTGGGCCATGTTACTTTGCCCTGTCTTTTGTATGTAAAGCACTTGTTACCCTACATAGGTCATGATGACTACTGTAGTCCACCTAAAATTGCATTGTATATGTACTGTTCATTATTGCACTGTTATACCTTAATTAAGATTATCAGGGTTATTTTAAAGTAATACAAGGTCATTTACAATAATTTAACATGTACTGTAACACTGGCTATCCTACAGTCTATGCCAAAGAAAAGCCAATGGAGTTGGAGCTTATATACTTTAAAAAAGGGATCTAGATTTGCAATGTTAAGTGGGTAAAACAGTGGGTAAAACAGTAGGTAATGTGAAGATGTCTAGGAACCTTACACCACTACCGTCAGTGTTCTTCCTTATGTCTCACAGGCTTTTTCGACTGAGTTCCCGTATGCTGTATTTGGTCTTCTAATAATTTTTTATGGACTCCTATTTGCTGAAAAAAAAATTGTAAAATATGCAAATTAGCTAGAAGTGCTCCGTGGGGCTTCACCAGAGCCTCTGCGGGCTTTCTCTGCAGGGGCTATTACACGCCCACAGGACAATTCATGCATGCTTGATCTGCTCTGCCTCTGCTTCCCCTTGCCAAAATCACTGCTCCTCTGGTTGAAAGATTTGTGCCTTGCAGTAGCCCTGTAGTTCCGACGGCCCCGGCACACTGTAAAATTTGTTTCTTTAACTCCCAAATAACAGACTATCAATTTCACTTACAATAAATTCCTGTGCTGCTACCCATGTATATTCAGCGATGAATTTTCTGGACTCATGTGCCACATGAGGGAAAATGATCAGATAGTCACACATGATTCTCTATCATGTTGTCAAATCTATGTGTGTAATAGTGAACACTTCTGAGCATTAAAAGTGTTCTTAATCTACTTCCTACATAGCCCCCATACCACCACTACTTAATTCCTCTCATACTACATTTCTAATGCCATTGTTTCCAATTTACCCAATACCAGAGTAACCCTAGTGGGCTAAACTGTTCACTACCAGAATATTAATTTAAAAGAATAAACGTTCTTGAAGGAAAACCAATACATCCTGGACCTTCTAATCCAACATTCAAATTGCAAACAGTAAATTAACGAAATTGGGATTGGGAAAGTGGGGGATTTATCAAGCTAGATTTCTGGATCCATTTTGAGGGATATGGTCTTCTTCTAGTTGACAAATTAACTTATAACTTACCGTATATACTCGAGTATAAGCCGACCCGAGTATAAGCCGAGACCCCTAATTTTACCACAAAAAACTGGGAAAACCTATTGACTCGAGTGTAAGCTGAGGGTGGGAAATGCATTGGTCACAGACCCACCAGTATATAGCCAGCCAGCCCCCAGTAGTATACAGCCCAGCCTGCCCCCAGTAGTATACAGCCCAGCCTGCCCCCAGTAGTATACAGCACAGCCTGCCCCCAGTAGTATACAGCACAGCCTGCCCCCAGTAGTGTACAGCACAGCCTGCCCCCAGTAGTATACAGCACAGCCTGCCCCCAGTAGTATACAGCACAGCCTGCCCCCAGTAGTATAGAGCCGTGCCCCCAGTAGTATAGAGCCGTGCCCCCAGTAGTATAGAGCCGTGCCCCCAGTAGTATAGAGCCGTGCCCCCAGTAGTATAGAGCCGTGCCCCCAGTAGTATAGAGCCGTGCCCCCAGTAGTATACAGCCGTGCCCCCAGCAGAATAAAAAAATAAAGTTATATACTCACCATGCGCCCCGATGCGCAGCGCTGCTCCCCCGATGTCATCGCGGCTCCTATTCTTGCTTCAGCTTGCTGGGCGCCGTCATGTTCTTCTCGCGGGCGGCGCCTAGTATGACGTGCCGCTGCTGACGTCATACTAGGCGCCGCCCGCGAGAAGAGCATGGCGGCGCCCAGCACGCTGAAGGAAGAAGAACAGCCGGGAAGCCAGAAGAGGAGCCGCGATGACATCGGGGGAGCAGCGCTGCGCATCGGGGCCACCGGAGGGTGAGTATATAAGTTTATTATTTTTTTTGTCAATTTTAGTCAGTATTGACTCGTGTATAAGCCGAGGGGACGTTTTTCAGCACATTTTCTGTGCTGAAAAACTCGGCTTATACACGAGTATATACGGTACTATAGTTTGATTTTCTGGTGCAAAGAAGTTTAGAAATTTGTCTAACTAATAGATCATGACACAATACAACTCTTATCGTTATAAATTTATAACGTTTTGGAAATGTTTTGTTTTATCTGATTGAATTTACTAGTATTTATGGACTTTATAGAGAATGCCTTCAACACTTAAAACACTGACCATTTCGGCCCCAAATTGTTCTCTTATTCTTTTGTTATCAATGAGTTTGGTCTCCTACATATGTAACAAATGCTGTGTTGCAGCTGGACGGCCATTAGTGAAATATATTGTGGTGTCTATATGTTTTCTATTATTGCATACTAATATTTTTATAAAATAAGAATATTCAGCATTTTGGAAAGCTTTGTCTCAACATGATAGCCAATATAGCAGGTACAACCCAGCAACCATTCCTTTTGTAGAAAACAATATAGTTCTAAATTTGTGGACAACTCAGGAATTATTTCCAAAAAAATGTTAGGAGAAATGTTATAAAGGCTTTTCCAAAGAGTAACATTTATCACCCATTCATAATATAAGTAACAAATGTTAGATTGTTGGCGGTATAGGGGTTCTGATATATATATTTCTGTATCTTCCATAGATTTATATGGCAGATCAGATAGCTGTAGCTTCTTACCACCTCTACTTACTGCAGAAGATAGAAAATAAGCAATTACAATTTATCTCATTAGTGAGTGGTAGGTTGTCCCACCGATTTAATAGATAGCACTTATCCCGTGGATAAATGTTATAAGTGAAAAAATCTCATCAAGGGTACGGTGCCATCAAAATATATGGATATCATTCACATTGATGAGGGATTCCAAAATTTTCATTTTTAATAAATAGCTATTTTACACAAAACCGTATCAGACAAGGCCAAATGTATCCAAAGGTGCATTCACATAGCTATGTTTCAGTCCATGTTACAACCACTCATTTTTTTGCCAGTAGGGGAAAAATTTGGTCAAAGGAAAGTAGGAAAATTCCTAACAGGAAAGGTTTTCCCACCAACTTTTGAATAATTTTTCCTTGTTTTTCTAAAAAATAATTATATATACTGCAGCCTGGACTGAAAATATGTTTTGATGAATACACCTTAGAAAAAACAACAAATGTCAAAGAACAAGCCAAGATTAAATATTGTTTATATTCTTTAGCTTCAGTAGAAATATTGTATTTGAATTATTTTATCTGTAGTTTTCCCCAATTTCCTATCAATGGTACAATTTTCTATATATAGAAAGGATATAAATAAAACAAAATAACTAGTATTCCATGTGTTGTGATTGTTAGTACATTTGTCATTGTGGTCATCATAAAATTGAAGTTGCATTCTGTATTTTGATAATCTTATAAATAGTTTTTTGAACTACAATGTGTATTTTTAACTTTTACATTACTTTGAATATGTTTCTTTATGAAATCTACAAAGCCAAGTATAACATTTTATTACTTTTCAGCCTGTTTGGGATTCCAATAAGCACTCAAAGTCAAGATATGGAAATACATAACTGTGAGTTTAATATGTTTTATAAATTTATTTTTCAATCTTGCTCTTGCAGTAAACCAATATTATATTGCTTTGAAAATCATTGTTTGTTACATTATACCGAGAAAGGCAACACCAGCAATATCAATTTTATTTACCATGAAGCTCACAGTGAACTCAAACATGGTTAACAATGACCTGGCCTCACCTGCTCTGATTAAAAACTATTCCTAAAGGGCATCCAATTTTGTACAAAAAACAATGCTAAGTTTTAATCAAGGAAAATGTTGATAAATTAGCCTGACACCTAATTTTAACACCTTATTACTATTCTGAAAAATATGGCAGTTTTGACAATTGTCATGGATTTTTCAAATTCATAAGGATTGACTTAAACTAGGATATATCATAATTTAAAGGATGGAAGGACCACAGTGATATGGCCGCAAATTTGCGGTGGGATATATGTTCCCCATAGGAGTTTATGGCACCCGGGCTCGGTATGGTGAGCACAACGAGTGCTCACCATACCGTGCCTTGGCCACAAAAAAGATAGAGCTTGCTCTATCTTCGGCCGTAAGAACTTCTACTCTTCTCCTTCTCTCCAGCTCGCCTGACGGGCATAAGTAGCCAGGCGGGCATATGTCCATGGGAATGCAGACTAAGTATGCAACAGAAAAATGAATCAAATAATTCCCTTTTACTAATAGTATTAAAAACTGGAAATCAAATACTGTCATTTAGAAATGCATTTTTGATTTAAGATCACAGTTAAATAATTTAATCCAGAAAAGTTTCACCGCATACACTAACTATACTAATGTACAGGACAATCCATCACTTTTCATGCACCAAAATAATCTAAACTTTGTTATTAACTGTTGCTTCAACTGGGAATTTTTGTTATTATGAAATATTAGTCTAACTGATTTATTCCATTTTTTATCTTCATGGTAAATGAAAAGGCACACTGCAATGCCTTATGGGCAAATTATTATAATGCACTACAGAATCCTACAATTTCCAAAGCAATATTAAGGTTGTTACAAATACATTTTTCTGATGGCTCATTTCAGATTTCCTGTCTCTGTTACATATAAACAATGCTTCATCTATATCAGGTTCACTTTGACATTTCATGCACCAAGTAGAAGAAATGGGCCAACTGAGACAACTTATAAAATAATATAATTACAACTTTGTTCATTTTTAATTTTGTTATATTGGCCTGGCACCTGAGAAGCAATGTGCTATAGTAGAAGTGTTAGATTCTTTTTGTATGTAGTAAACATTTATATACTAACTGGCACAGAGGAAACGGAGCTTGCTCTTGATTCCCGTGTTTTCAAACTTGGCATGGTGATTGTACAGCAAGATACTCCTACTGTTGCCTCTGGTAATTCATCTTCCTCAGTCCATTCATTAAGATCAGGGTTGTAGGCTTGAATGCATTTTTTATATTTCTTTTCCACTTCATTCCAGCCACCCGCCAAGTAGATTTTTCCATTTAGTGTAGAAGCACCTGCAGTGCTCACTCCAATTTGCAAAGGAGCAACATAGCTCCATTGACCGGTGTGAGGATTAAAGCATTCAACTGGGAGGACATCAACTCTTTCACCACGACCACCAAGTTGACTACCACCCATGACGTACACTCTGTCACCAAGTGTAACAGAGCAATGCCATCCTCTTGGTGTGCTTAAGCTGGCCTTATCTTGCCAATCATCATTACATGGGTCATACATACAAACAGAGCGAGAGTATGCATTATTTATGTATCCACCAATCACCAAGATCTTACCATCAATAACTGAGCTAGAATGGCAGCACCTTGCAACCTCCAATGGGGCTTTGATCTGCCACTGGTTGGTTGAAGGCACATAACACTCAACTGAAGCTAGACAGCCTTCAGAATTTCGACCACCAATCGCAAAGAGGAGACCATTAAAGACATTCAAGCTAAAGTGTGTACGCTTCTGGCTCATGTTTGCAAGGTGAATCCATGTGTTGAAACGTGGGTCATACCTAAAAATACAAAATGGAATAAAGGTATTTAAGTGGATAAATAATCATAAAGAATAAGTCTTCCAAATACCATTGGTATGTTTAATGTAAAAAAAAACATAAAAAACACTACCAAAGCCAAGAATTGTTTCTTTGCATATAACTAACTGTCAGGTTATATAGTTAAAGGAAACCTACCACTTAAAAGTGGTAGTTTTTACACACATATACATGGCACCAGCTCAGGGTGAGCTGGTGCCGGAGCATATTTTTATTAGTAGAATAAAGCTCCTATCGCCAATTTATAAGTTATAAGCCTGTTTCCCCATGCTAAGTTGCGCAGGCGCGCGTGTGCCGGCATGGTGTGCCGTGCCCTAGTGTAGTGCGCCGAGTTAATATAACTTATAAATCGGCAATATGGGCTTTATTCTAATAATAAAAATATGCTCCGGCACCAGCTCACCCTGAGCTGGTGCCATGTATATGTGTGTAAAGCTACCACTTTTACGTGGTAGGTTTCCTTTAAGATTACTTTTTTTATAAATGGGAGAACTATCTGTCTATTTATTTATGTATACATATATCTATCAATCCACACACATTCAGCTTCTTTGACATGCCGTAGAATAAGCAGTAGAGATTTTTAGCTTTATCTTCGGGACACAACAAACAAGCTCTACAGCCCTGTATTTCATATGCATTTTGATTGTTTTACTTGATAGAATATACAATTACCTGCAGAAATTGCTGACTGCATGCTTCGCTTGGTTCCTGGCATCATTCTGGTCTTCACCACCAGCAATGTAAAGGAATCCATCCATCACTGTGACACACTGATTAAAACTCTTGGCTGGCAGCTCAGCAAGCCTTTTCCATTCACTATCAGGATCCCTGTACAAGATCTCCCGACTAAGAGATTTTTCTGTCAATGCTGGCCGGCCTCCAACAGTTACAAGGACCCTTTTTCCTCCACGTATTTTTGTTCTTCTTGATTGTAAAGTGTTTTGATGGTATGGAAGCAGATGATAATTCATGGCTTCAACCAGAAGCCTATGGCAATCTGTATCCTGCATCATTCTTGGCACTGATTGGACGTAGTTAACCAAGTCTTGTGCTGAGATAGTGCCAAATCTAATATTGCTTAATAGGCCGGAGGCATACTTTATTCTCTTTTCATCATGATCTAACCATTTCATTGCAATCTGAAAGGCAACAATTTCAGATGGCAACCGCAACTCGTCGTCTATTAGAAGTTCATTTATTTGATCAAATGTTAACTTTAAGAACTGATCAGTTTCAGAGAACTCGATAAAGTTGTCCCTGATGAATTTCTGTGCAGCCTCTTTTGTACTTTTAAGCCCATAAGTTTCTGCAATATTTGCCACATACATGCAGTTTTCAACATTGATTTCTTGCATTAAAAAGTCACAGCACATATTTACAAGGGTGTTTATCTGAAGGGAGATGGCTGAGGATATGGTACTACCGATTGTGTACAGAGACAAAGTAATTTTACCAGTATAGGCATAGGTTATTACTGTAGCTAGACCTAGAGGGGATACATCATTTAGATCAACTCGCTGAGTGGTAGGATCCTTCTTAAGAATGTTGTAGAAGTATTCACTACAAGATGCCATCACAACCTTGTGGACCATGAATGATTTTGTTTTGGTGCCAATGGTGAGGTCACACAGGAAACTGTCTTGTCTCATTCTGCTTAACCCCTCCATGAGATTGGATCCATAGGTTGCGTCAGAAACCTCTGTGGAAATGTAATTAAAGCCATTTCCTCCATCAATTAGGCCACTAAGCCCATTGAGTTTACTAAGAGGACTGTCTTCAACAATGATTGTCATCTCATTGATGTCTGATTTGCCTTTCTTGACATTCTTCTTTTTTGGTGCCATGACTGCTATACAGGAATCACAGCCGAGACCTTTCTGTAAAATAGGAATGACAGTCATTTATTATTAAACATAAATAATGAAAATAAATTATTAGATGGTCATATATTAATTTTTATTTTTGTATAATTGACTAAACTAGAAATACTATTTCAAAGGCTTTTAAATGTCATAATTGCTAAAAAAAAAGAGGTGGTATTCTGGAGAGGTTACACTGTGTGTGTATGTGTGTGTGTGTGTATCACACACACAGACATATGGTACACATACTGTGATGCTGCCATGTGTTCATCTTTTTATTCCTATGTAGGATAAGATATTCCTAAATACATTATTCTGAACAAATGGCATGCTTGCTGTATAACTACTTCATAACTGCTGTTTCTCCACAGATTAAATTTATATATAGTCTAGCTATGTCTTAATATCTAATTTCAAAAATTTCTATCTTTCATAACATGTAATGTAAAAAGTTATGCTAAATTCAATAGCTGACAGGTGTTAGGTATGTCCTCAAGGGGGACCAGTCAGTAAATTGTAGAGGAGCTAAATTCAGGATAATTGAAGCTCAGAGACACAGGGTTGTTCTCAGGATAGAACTCAAACTTTATTAAGCATACACCGTCTTATATACCCAAAAGAAGGGAGGTTACTTGCTAAGCGGCCTTACAATCATTGGACAGCGTCATAGAACCATTGGATAATTTCATAGTCATTGGTCAGTCTCACCCTAGCTACCATTAATAGTTAGCAGGTCACAATGAAATAAAACAACATATTGCTTATTTGATTACAAGGTAATATTAATGAAGGCATATTAAAATGTGAAAAATCCCTTATTGATTATTTAATTAAAAGCCAGGTACGAGGTAGTATAAGCTACCTTTAATCCTTATACCAACTGGGGTGAAATATAGTCATATTTTTCAATATAAATTTCCCTCTAAGTTTTCTTCTGTAGAGCTATGGAGTTGTGCACAAAACACATTTGTAAGGCGTTTATGCCTGCAGCTTCAGCATGAGGTGCAAAAGGCTCAATCTCAGCTGTCCATAGCCATATAACATTACCATTTATATGTCACTGCAGGGAATGCACAGGGCACATGAAATCCACATATAACCCATAGCTGTGTTATGAGGTCAGCATATATATGAACAGCAGGAGATTAAATTTAACTACACACTCCTTAAAATATCTGTGTATTTTATGTTCAGTAAAAAGGAGAAGAACTAGTCCCATAGCCCTTTCAAATACAGACAGTATACACTCACCGGCCACTTTATTAGGTACACCTGTCCAACTGCTCGTTAACACTTCATTTCTAATCAGCCAATCACATGGCGGCAACTCAGTGCATTTAGGCATGTAGACATGGTCAAGACAATCTCCTTCAGTTCAAACCAAGCATCAGTATGGGGAAGAAAGGTGATTTGAGTGCCTTTGAACGTGGCATGGTTGTTGTTGCCAGAAGGGCTGGTCTGAGTATTTCAGAAACTGCTGATCTACTGGGATTTTCACGCACAACCATCTCTAGGGTTTACAGAGAATGGTCCGAAAAAGAAAAAACATCCAGTGAGCGGCAGTTCTGTGGGCGGAAATGCCTCGTTAATGCCAGAGGTCAGAGGAGAATGGGCAGACTGATTCGAGCTGATAGAAAGGCAACAGTGACTCAAATCGCCACCCGTTATAACCAAGGTAGGCAGAAGAGCATCTCTGAACGCACAGTATGTTGAACTTTGAGGCAGATGGGCTACAGCAGCAGAAGACCACACCGGGTGCCACTCCTTTCAGCTAAGAACAGGAAACTGAGGCTACAATTTGCACAAGATCATCAAAATTGGACAGTAGAAGATTGGAAAAACGTTGCTTGGTCTGATGAGTCTCGATTTCTGCTGCGACTTTCGGATGGTAGGGTCAGACTTTGGCATCAACAACATGAAAGCATGGATCCATCCTGCCTTGTATCAACGGTTCAGGCTGGTGGTGGTGGTGTCATGGTGTGGGGAATATTTTCTTGGCACTCTTTGGGCCCCTTGGTACCAATTGAGCATCGTTGCAACGCCACAGCCTACCTGAGTATTGTTGCTGACCATGTCCATCCCTTTATGACCACAATGTACCCAACATCTGATGGCTACTTTCAGCAGGATAATGCACCATGTCATAAAGCTGGAATCATCTCAGACTGGTTTCTTGAACATGACAATGAGTTCACTGTACTCAAATGGCCTCCACAGTCACCAGATCTCAATCCAATAGAGCATCTTTGGGATGTGGTGGAACGGGAGATTCCCATCATGGATGTGCAGCCGACAAATCTGCGGCAACTGTGTGATGCCATCATGTCAATATGGACCAAAATCTCTGAGGAATGCTTTCAGCACCTTGTTGAATCCATGCCACGAAGAATTGAGGCAGTTCTGAAGGCAAAAGGGGGTCCAACCCGTTACTAGCATGGTGTACCTAATAAAGTGGCCGGTGAGTGTATGTGACTGCAATGGTTTAATGGTTTTTAGCAAGCAGCAATCTCCACTTTTACTGTTACCATCTGGTGCTAATGGATTGGACTAGGGTAGTGCTGAATTCTACCCTGCAACTTTCATATTGAAATCTCTACAACTGCTTTTTGTCATATACACATTTAATGTGGAGCATAAATTTGCTGTGCACATTTTCATTTATCTGAAGCAATTGGGCAGGATATATTAAACCCTTATAAAACTTAGCATTTAATCATCCACTTAAAACATTCACCCATAAAAAGACTGATACAACCAAGCAGTACAAGAAAGGATATAGGGCTATCTCTCATGCCAACAAAACAGCCCTCTATGATGACATCCAATAACCTCTCATCTAGACAGACTGTGGCCATCAATTAACAGTTTGTCCTTTATGAACAAGGTATCTAATACAATGCTACATGCAGGGGACAGTGATACAACAGAAAGATAAAGCAAACTGGCACAGTCTCACCAAATTTTTTGTAGGTTCATCAGTAACAGCAATCTGGGTGTGTAATTTGCATATCCTGGTTGCGGGCACCTGTCTCATCCTGTGCTAGATACTGTAACCCTGAACCTGTATTAAGACTCCTGCTCTGATAAGTACACTACCTTGGCTGTTTATGCAGAGTTGCTAAAATGCCCTATTACTAAATTGTATATGCATCCCTATTCGTTTCATGCATCATAACAGAGGAAAGGTTTTGCAACATGCTCCTAGTGTCTCCATGGTAAAGTAGCAGCGCCAATTAGTCCATTCATAGGTTTCCCCCTGATCCTCCAACACAAAACTACAGCCACAGTGACACTTCTACTTGGATAAGCTAGGAGAGTCTCTAAAGTGTGTAACAGCCTCCACCCATGTGTTTGCTCAGTGGATGATGCACCTGCCATCCTCATTCAATTAGAAGATGGAGGCAGTGTTGTTTAAATCCGGCATGAGGATGTGGGTACACTGTTCCCACACCATGTAGCGCCAGACCACTGTTATAGGGTAGTAGTTTGAGAACCACTACAACTAACTTGACCCAAAGTTTTGCTGAGCCATAGATCCCAATGATAGAAGCTTAGCCTACAAAGTGTGACCTCTTTATTCCCCTAATGAATGCATTCTTATGATGCATGAAACATGTACGCACAATTTAAAAATAAGGCATTTTCATGGCACTGGATGAGATAGGTGCCTGCAATCAGGTTCTACAAAATACACACCGGGATTGCTGTTACTGATGAACCTATGAAGAATTCTAGAGGTTGCTTTATCTGTCTATTGACTGATGTATTATATACCTTGTTCAGAAGTGTTACTGGATGGAAACGGCCATCAGACATGTGATTGGAGGTCATCATAGGGGACTGATTTATTGGCATGAGAGATAGCCCTCTATTCTTTATTGTACTACTTGGATCTACCAGTCTTTAAAGGATGAATCGGCAAATCCGCAGTTATTTGCCAACTGCAATATGTATTAGACTGGAATGAGTCATATCATGAATCCACAATGCACTACCATGTAAGTCAAAATCTTTGTTAAGTCTAAAATAATCTCTCCACTCTCTATCTACCTACCAACAGTTTTTTCTTGAAAAAACTTTGCATTCAGTAAAATTCCAAAGACAGTGGTTGAACCTGCACGTAGTGAGCAAATAATGGAATGATATACTGACTAAACACTCATGTATTATGGACCTAATGGCCTAAATGAACGGTATCTTGTTTGCAATAACATATCATGAGTTCTGGTCAATAGAACCTCTTCTGCCTGTTTTAGAATAGGATCCAGTTATTTTGGCAATGAAAGTCAATTGCAACAGGACAAGAAGTGGTACCTTAAATAAGTAGTAGAAAAAGTGAATGGCACTCCCTCCTTTCTTTGTTGCAAAACAAACAAAAAAGTGGTGAGTGCCATTCACTTTTTCTACTACTGCAAGTCTCATTGGATGTTTATTAATGGAGCACAACCCTTGAAGCCCCCATGTGCTGACCATGTGTTTTTCTTGCATATATGATTACCTTAAATATGGTTGCTCCCTATAGATCAAAGCCGACTACAGAAAAGCCTTATGACATAATTTGGGACAATAGCTAAACCAGGAAATCTCTTATAGAAGAAAAAGACTCCCAATTGCAGACTTTACTGTTTCAGTCATTGTTTTTTGCTAATGCGGTTGAGGGAACAGTTTTTGGCTAGGTTTAAGGCCATAGACAGGGAACAGGGGAAATCTAGTCATGTTACAAATCTTCTTAAACCATTAAGTTATGTGGTATCATAAATGTGAAACCTGGATGGCGGTAGTACAGGGAGTTCTCCACGTGTACTATACCACCGGGGAACAAGCACAAAGAGAAGGCGCAACCCTAGTGCAATATCGTTAAAGTAAATTGGAGAAGATGTATAAGATGATAAAGAAGACTCTCACCTGGTCCCAGGTGAGGGGGAGCTTTGAAATTAAGATGGTGTTGATGGCAGCCTGTCCACCTCGTTGCCTCGTCTCGAGTGGAGCCAGGTGACCACTTCTTGAAGGTGAAGAATATGCGCGATCCCCTTAGGATGAAGAAAGGTCGAGGACTGACGCCAAAGGTATGTGCAGAACGAAGGAAGCCTTTTCAGGTGAGAAAAGGCTTTATTACAGCGACGCGTTTAAGCTCCGTACCGGAGCTTTCATCAGGCTTACGGTACGGAGCTGAAACGCGTCGCTGTAATAAAGCCTTTTCTCACCTGACAAGGCTTCCTTCATTCTGCACATACCTTTGGCACCAGTCCTCGACCTTTCTTCATCCTAACGGGATCGCGCATATTATCATAGAAAGCTTATTAGTAAGCAAAAAATTTAGTTTCAGGGGCCAGTAGGGTTGTTTGTGCCTGTAATTTATTTTTGCAAGCCTCAAACTTCCCAGCACCTACCATAGCCAATTAGGTGCCTATAATTTAAACTACCCACCCCCTTAGTGCCCTCCATGCAATATAATGCAAATATTTGTGGCACCCACATAGTGTTATATCCCTTACTGTGACAATCTCCACTTATAATGCCTCTTTTTCTGTCACCCATCCTTATAATGCCTCTTTTTCTAGAGGCCATCTCCTTATTTTATTCTTATTATCCTATCATTTCCACGCAGTAGCTTTCTTGTATTCTCTATCATGTCTGTGCACTGCTCTAAAGCTGGCAGACGCAATGAGATGAGATAAGAGGACTGCTGTGGGAGAATGAGGAGGAGGGTATATGATATTCTTTCTCAAAGTAGATTGCGGCTTTGTTTTGACATTGTTTGGGCCCAGTGGCTGTGGACCCGTGCTGTAGAGCACCTATTTGTCAATACCACTGCTACATTAAAAAGCTGAGACTTTATTTGCACTGTCGTTCAGATATTGTGCTTTATTTTAAATTACTGACAAATAGTCCATGTGTGTGATACATTTTTATGCAGTCCCATTTAGTTTAAAGGGTTAATCACATCTGTAATGAAAACCTGAATTCCCAATCCAAGAAAAAATAAAGCATGTTATATATTGTTCATGAATTATAGGAAGCACAAGGCTTTGAATCTCTTTCAGGTGAGTAAAAACTTATCAATAGGCCCCTAATGAAAACAAAAGTGGTCTGTATATTAAATATTTCTAAGGATATTTACACTTTTTGTGTTTTATTCTACTTAGTTACCTAAGTGCTAATTTATATATAGTGCTAATTTATTATATCCCACTTAGAAACACTGTTTCTAACTGGGAAAATGCAGCTACATTTTTAGTTTCCTAGTGCAAGTAGACACTGTGGGGCTCATTTACGTTGCTCATTGGGCACCTTTTTGGGGATGACATGTCTTGCAAAGGTATTTAAGAATTGGCACACACAATCCTTTTTTGGCTACTGCACTGCGCTGGCTTCCATCAACACAATTTAGGGGGCATTTCGTCACATGATCCGACTGATTCGGACTGAGCACAGAATTTAACTTTCAAATTGTGTCGCAAGCCCAAACAGTTACATGCACCACTATAAAGATGGTGAAAGGATATCGGGTGTACGAACTTAGTGAATCACGGCACAGTGCATTATCGTCGGACAATGCACCTTCGGTGAACTACAGCGGGAATGTAAGTAAATGTGCCCCTGTATATTATGTGCATTTGATACTGCTTTATCCAAAGAAAAAAACATCCTCAAACCAAGGAGCCCTAAAGCCATTAAAGCTTTTGGGGCCAATTACTTTCCTTGAAGGGGTATATCAAGGGTGTGACAAAAAGTGGTGCTATTTACGATTATCAGGTCACCACTGGGAATAACAGTTTTTATATATTGATAGATTGTTCATGTTTTTATTGTTTATTTATTTTTATTTTAGTACTGGGGAAGGGAGCGTGATATGAACTTTTAGGGGTTTTTTAAAAAAAATATTTATTAGATTTCCTAGGGTACTTTATTCAGAGGTGCCTGATCAAGCCTACCATATACTGCCATGCTACAGTATGTGCATTTTTGCACATGATCTGTTACAATGTGCCAACATCACATTGTAACAGATAAACTTAAATTACAATGCCTGGAGTCTCATACTTACTCCAAGCTCTCATGGCGATGGATTGTTTCTCCTTGATGATTTCACGGTGAGCGACATCCACAGCTAAGAAGGAGGCATCTCTCTGGCTGATACATGTTGCTGCCAGCTCCAGTGTCATGCAAAGGGGTTAACACCTGCGATCGGTGCTCTGCAAACACTAAAGCTGTCAATCTCTGAATCTCCTTTTTTAATTCTCTTGGCTTGTTTGGTATTTTTAATAGCCAGAATATAACAATATTATGCTGAAACCATGAAGAACCTAAATAACCCACCCCATTTTGACGTTCAGGAACATCCTGAAATGACCATATTCACCGCATCCTAAAACATATTTGCAAATAAAATAAAATGTTCCCAAACAAATAGAAATGTCTTAAGCCCCCTATTCATTAAAAAACCATTCAACAGAAAGTGAAATCACCACACAAATACTACATATTTGGTATCAACCCCATCCATAATAATTTTAAATCATTAGAGACCCTGCACGGTGAACACTATAAATAAAGCTAAAAGTAAGCACCAAGGATTACGATTTCTGCCCAACTAAGAAAAACAGGATAAAAGGAAATCGAAAAGTAAAACTCTTCCTTCATAAGCCCTAAAACAACCTAAAAATGTTACGCCTCTCAGAAGATGAAGATTTTTTTCCTCACATAAAGCAAACATAGAAAAGCTATGTAAATGGCATCACAGTAATCACCCTGACCTATAAAATAAAACTAACGTGCTATGACATGCTATACAGTAAACAGCAAACACAAAAAATGATAAAAAATAACAGATTTTGACATGTGTTTTCTCCTTTTATCCAGCATAAATGTGTACATTTTATAGCTAAATAAATGTTTTAATGTCAAAGCGGAAAGGTGATTGGGTTCACATGGGGGTGTTTCCCAGCACTTTTCCCCATTGTGGCAGGTTTTGGGAGCCTTGTTAACTCTTTGGGAGAGTGGAAATATTGAAAATATTTGTGAAAATGCAAATCTGCTCTGGATGGCAGGTCCTTCCATTCGATGCCCAGCTGTGTTCCCATACAGCAGTTACCACCACATATGGGTTATCAGTGTACTTGGGAAAAATTGGGTATCAAACTTTGTGGAGCTTTTTGTCATTTGATTTATTGTGAATGTTTCATTAAAAAATAAATGTATTGTCCAAAAAAATAGCAATTTGTAGATTGCTTCTCCATTTTGTTTTAACCTCTATAAAACACCTAAAGTGTTAACAAACTTTTTAATAGTGGTTTTTCATAAGTTAAGGGGTGTAGTTTCCATTATGGGGAAATGTATGTTTTTTTTCCTATTATTTAGGCCTCTCATAGTCAATTGAAAGTTGAGCAGGTAAAAAAAATGGCACATAAATTGAAAGGCTCTTAATTTGGGTGGTATGACAATCTTCTTGAAAAGTAGAGAATTTGTAATTTTGAAAATGGAGAATCTTTCAAAATGTTTGTCAAATGCAGTTTATTTCATAGCCAAACAAAAAAAAATATAAATTTTGAAACTAATTTGAAGTACAATGGGGCTCATTTACTTACCAGGTCCTGTTGCGATCCCGCGGTGCGTTGTCCAACGCTGATTCAGGTCTGCTGGGATTCACTAAGATCCGTGCGCCCGATATCCACTAGGTGTCACTGCTGCGCTGGAGTCCGCCGGAGTTCACCTTCTTCGTCCCGGTGTATGTGAGTGCTATTCTTGCAACACAATTTTTAAAAAAAATTGTGCCGCATTTCCGAATCCGTCGGATTTCTGTCACGTGAAAGCCTGCGCCGATGGGCCACAATCCGATCACGTGCACCAAAATCCGGGGGCAATTCGCAGCAAATCGGAAATATTCGCGAAAATGCGCGATTCGGACCCTTAGTAAATGAGCCCCATTGTGTCATGAGAAAACAGTCTCAATATCCACCGGATATGTTAAAGCGTTCCAAAGCTATAACCATAGTTTATAGTGACACAGGGAAGATTTGAACAATGGGGCCTTGAGGCCAAAATAGGCTCAGTCCTGAAGGGTTTAATACATATGAGATACTTAGAGGGTTAAATTGATTACCAATGCTATTTTGAATAGTTTGAGGGTTCAGCTTTAAAAATTATATATTTTGCAAGGGTTTCTATTAGGACACTATTATAACGTTACTGCCGCATATAGTGACACACAGATTTGAAAAATCGGGCTTGGTCCTTAATGCGAAAATGAGCTAGCTCCTTAAGGGGTTAAAGTAAAAATTTTATTACACAGCAGATAAATTTGCAGCTTCTACTATACTAACAGAAGCAATGACACAAGTGTGAATAGAGCCAAAGGGGTAAGATCACTGCAGCCTGACAAAATTATTATAATATAGCAGAAATCTATACTAGCTCTTAGATTTTAGACTGTGGCACTCAGGCAGCACATGTTGTTTCAGCAAGCAGTGCACTGGTACACCATGCTTCCGAAGGGGATTGTCCCACAAGAATGCCCCCCTATATGAATGCAGCGGCTGTGCTCATGTGTGATCACCTCTACATGCAGTTTTATCGAACTGCTGAACAAAATGATTTTGGTAGCCTGGTCTCCTATGCCAGTAAATTTGCCCCAGTGTGATGATTGTGAATTACGCATGTGCATTCTTTTAATATTCTAGTCAACAATATTGTATGAAATACCAAAACTATATAACAGCTCAAAATACTCTGTAGCACCATCCATTCAGCAAATAATATTTCTCTATTATACACTATGCTAAATTCACCTTAATGACATGTGATGTACCTGTATGTCACATGTCGGTTAACACTGTATGTAGTGGCTCACGGGCTCATCCCACTCAATACACCATGGGTGTTAGCTGTATTTTGTAGCTGACACGTACGTGTTAACCTCTTAAAATGGTGGCATTTAAGCGATAGCGCTGTTAGGGCTCTGCCATGTTTGATCCGGCTGGTGCCCCTTGTGTTGTCGTCAGAGGGCGCCAGAGAGTTGCTACTACTGCTGTTGCCCAGTTCTGTTACAGATCCAGTAATTTTAAAATATACTGCAATACAATAGTATTACATTATATTGTATCAATATTGTATCAAATCAATGATCAGAACCCAAAGGGTTCAAGTACTCTGGGGGGTATAGAAATTCAGAGAAAAAAAAATAACACAAAAGTTAGCGCCATCATATAATAAATGGAAAAAACAATGGAAAAAACTAAAAGTTCAAACAACCCCTTTCCCTAGAACACAAATAAAAAGAAATAAACATTAACATAAACATGTTAGGTTTCGCTGCTTCCCAAAAAACCCTTCTATTAAAATATAAAAATGGTTATTCCCGGTGGTAAACCCGTAATGGAAAATAGCTGCCAAATATATGAATTGCCCCTTTTTCGTCATTTCTTAACACTTATAAATTTGAATTAAAAGTGATCTAAAGGTCATACAGTCCCCAAATGATAGAAATTAAAACATCAGCTCGTATTTTTTAAAATCTATGAAAACCTAATAAATTCTATTTAAATCTGGTATCCTAGTAATCATGCTGACATAAAAAATTAAGCTAATTTCTCTTAGAGTGCACAGCACAAGCCACAAAAACGAAACCTCCAACAAAATCGGAAAGATGTTTTTTTTGTCAATTTTAACACATTTAGAATTTATTTCTAGCTTCTAAGTGCAATGCATGGGATATGAAATGTCACCACGAGGAAGTACAATTTGTTACACAGAAAATAAGCCCGTAGCCCCAAACACAGATCCGTAGACAAAAAAAATTAAAAAGTTATGGATTTTTGAATTTGGGAAGCAAATGGAAGCATAAAATAGAAAAAAGTCAGCTGCAGTGGATAATATAAAATCCCTTTGGTGCTGTTGGTGTTAATATGTTGTATTTGGATATGATGTATTTGATATGGATACTTATGCACTGTATGTTATTTAAACAGTGTAACTATGACTATGTTTAGGCCTATGCTGTAATATCACCAAGCCTGGTTGTCAGCTGTCATACTGAAAGTATGCTGTTTCAAAGAAGACTACTTGAAAATTATTGAACTATGTATTTGTGCTATGGAACTATTGGGGAGATGTGTCATTTAAATGTTAAAATTATAGTCATAAAATCATACACTTTTAAAACTTTCTGGACATGACTATGTAAATAGCATATCACAAGGCCAGGAGGACTATCCTTTCACACTCTCTAAAACTGTGCCTACTAACTTTGACAGATTATATGGCATAAAAATTATAATTTCCAATTAATAATACTGTATTGAGGTGTATTGTCTTTAAGGAGTTAGCAAGACTCTGTTATGTACAGACTATTATCTCTAATTTCATGCCAAATCTGTGTACCAGCTGCTATATTTTATCCTTACCAACCTCTAAAGCTGTGCTTCAGCCCCCTACTTCACATTCCACTAGCGGCATCTGTTACAAGAGATCAGCGTCAGTTCCAGAAATAGCAGCAAAGAGTGCTCAGATAGAGCACATCCAAAGATAGGTCACTGCTCAAGTCTTCTCAACAGGGACACATTCCATTGGGTCCCTTTGAGTTCACATGCAGATCATAAATCTTATTGTCTCATAACTGGTTGAGGATAATACACACACAGAAATTATATATATATATATATATATATATATATATGTACTAAAAATGTAAAATACAATACAAAACAGACAGATAGGGAGGATACAAAAGAAAAAGTAGCCAAAAACAAACAAACAAACAAACATGTCTAGATATATCCTAACTTTTTAAATGATTAATTAAAATATTTATCTATGATTAAATACAACTCATAACTCAATAGTACACTATTCTTCTCCAGGCCCAGCAATTTAGTTTACAATGTAAGACAAATACCATGGATGGCAATTCTGTATCAGCTATTTTATTAGTCACTGGGATGTTAATATTTAGCTTTTTCTTCTTTTTCAAAATCAATGTGTTATATCAGTCTTAATACTTTAGAAATGTATCTAAATGCTTGCTTAGAGAACATTTCTAGTATAAATAAGTAAGCTAGAAATAAAAATAAAAAATCACAAGAAGCAGAATAAAAGTTTCAGCCCAGCTTACCCTTTTAGGTCAGATGTGGTCTCTAGCTGTGATCTTACTGGAATTAGAAGGAACGTCAAGGCACAGACAGGGCACTCACACTACCACACACTCTGCCACTGATGGCACCTGTCACACGAGTGAAACGTCCCTTAAGCAGTTCCTTTCACATTGAGAAGAGACCAAATTGTGTGCAATTGAGCCTTAAAACAGACTCCACCTCAGCTGTCCATGGCACCACCTCCAGGGAGGGATTCCAGCACCCTGTGACTCCTCTGTTATTGAAACACTTATGAAGTAATGGCACATTATGTTGCACTGTATTTTCGATGCTACAGTAAGTTTTTAGTTTTCAATTTAAAGAAGTTTTAACCAAATAGCGAAAGATGGGACAATATTTACTTTAAATGACACTCAAACTGCTGTGTGTAATAATGACTTCCTATAATTGTATAAAAAATGTAACATATAAGCCAGAGGACACACACGTGATATAAAAACTTGTAGTAATACAGGCCCCTTTGCTGCCCTTGTGTTAGGTTTTGACCAGTGCCCTCAAGCAATTCATCCTATTGTAGTGAAAACTCTTTGCATACTATTCATATACAATCATACACAAATTTCAGGTTAGAGAAGAGTAATCCATCTACCCAAATAGTTGACTTCCAGCCTTATAACTTAAATGGCTTTGAAATCATGTATTTTTGAGTAAATGTTCTCATTAACAAATAAAAATAAATACACCAAGAAGAAGTTGTTAAACTTGAATGAAACTTCACTTATGTGAAAATATAATGATAATATAAAGTATGTAAGTGATTACAATCTTAGGCTTCATTCAGATTAAGTATCCATAAAGAAGTGAGCAGCCGCTAACCAAAGCATTGCGAAATATAGGACATGTTCTATATTTCTCCGTGCATGATCACGGTGCAGTAAGACAATGGGGCAGATTTATCAAGCTGTCTGAAAGTCAGAATATTTCTTGTGCCCATGGCCACCAATCATGGCTCCCCTTTAAAATATTCATGAGCACTGGTAAAATGAAAGCTGAGCGGTGATTGGTTGCCATGGGCAACTAGAAATATTCTGACTGGGAGCCATGCGCCTCAATGGGAACAATACCTGGCCGCAAATGGTGCGGCAGGATATTGGTCCCCATTAAGATCATTTGAATGAGTCGTTGGGTTAAAAGTATATGTTAGATTCATTTCTAAAAATGTTGGTTGCAAACAAAGTGTTCCAGGCTGGGCAGAAAGTTATTTGTATTACAACATATTTATATATTTAGTATGGTTTTAAATGATGTAGGCCTTCCAAAGAGGTTATAAGGATTTCTTCCGCACTGCACCAATTCTCTGAAATGCCCTACCCCAGACTACCAGGCTAATACCTAACCTCTTGTCACGGGTGCCCGCGCGTTCCATGTCGCGAATCGCGGGTACACCCGTGCTCCGCTATGTGGCCTGTTCCTCCCCGGTCCGTACTTACCTCTCCAGGCTCCAGGCTGTCCAGGCCGCGCGCTCCCGCTGCTATGACGCACTTGTCGACTCGTCCTGACTTAAAGGGCCAGCATCCTCTGAATTGGCGCTGGCTAATCTGGCGCGCCCTTATAATCCGGCGCCTCTCTTCACTTTCTGCCGGATCTTCAAGTCATTCCCACTGAAGCCTCCTGTGTTCCTCCTGTGCGTTTCCAGACCCCTCTGTGTTCCCTGTGTTCCTCCTGCGTTTGCAGATGCCTCCATGTTCCATGTGTTCCTCCAGCGTTTCCAGATGCTTCCATGTGTACTGTGGTCCGTATCCTGTGTCCGTATACCTGTGGCGTTCCTGTATTCCTATGGCGGTCCTGTATTCCTGTGGTGGTTCAGTATTCCTGTAGTGGTCAGGTATCCCAGTGGTCATTCTGAGGTCCTGCCATCCAGCCGAGGTCCTGCCATCCAGCTGTCTGTTCCTGTGTCTAGCTCCGGTGATCCGTCCCTGTGGTTCCTGTGCCATCCTGTGGTGTGCCTGTTCCCTGCTTCCCTACTTGTGTTGCCACCGCGGGCCTAGTCGCACCTGTGGAACGACCTGTTGGCTCCCAGCCGCAGCAAGACCATCCCGCTTTGTGGCGGGCTCTGGGTCACGGGTTACGGCTCATACTATCATTACCTGTGGAGGGTCCACAGACTCTTTCCACAGAGACTTTCAACTCTCTCTTTACTGTGTACTCCTCCTGTATGTTATGCGGCAAACACCAGATACCAAGCTCATTAAGTTGACCTTGCACTAGCACTTTTTTGTGAATACACAGCAATTTGCACACATCAAGGCACCTTTGGGAAATTACGTGGTTACAATTATGAATTGATATCCCACATGGAGAGAGAGGGATATCAAGAGGGCAATTTCTTAGACTATGCCACAACTGTAGTCACACAGAGGATTTCATTCATCAATCCCGTGATTTCAGTGACCATTTCTCCCAAAGGGGGTTCCCCAAAAAGATCATTAAGTGTGCCTTTCAGGACACATTAACATCCAAAAGAGAGGACTTGTTGACACCAAGGATAAGACAAAATGATAACTGTCTACACCTTATAGGGATGTTTGATACAAACATGAGCCCAGTTAGACAAATTTTGAGCAAATACTGGTGCTCCCTCAGACAGGACAGGGACCTTGTAGACTGTCTACCCCCTACCCCAGCAGTGACATTTAGGATCTGTATATCAGTAGGGAGAGCTAGCTGCTTCTAGAGTTATTAGGGTGAGCCACAATCTCACAAAATATGTCTGTGTCCAAGTTTACTTAGGATCTATTGATCAGGCCACCCCCTATATTACGTGAATAAGAAGCATTGCAGCTTCCCAGGTTATTGTATTGGCGAAATAAGTTTTAGCTAATACGACATTTCATATGAGAAATCGTGTCTTCATTATGGTGGAGAGACAGATTATTTTTATCACAGCTAAGAATTTGACATTAAATATATACCGAATAAAGGTTATGTTTTAACCTGACACAAAACTCTTTGTTCCCTATACAGTGAATATTTGATTGATTGGAGAGGTACATATTCTTTTGATTTTGCTACAGTGATAACCAGGGTCTCATACTGCCTCTAACAGTCAGAGACGCATTCTGTTCCTGCAATCCGAGGGTTTTCATGTTCATGTTTTTCAGTTTTTAAAGCCAACACCAGGAAAGTGTTGAAAAAAGAGAAGGAGTAGCACCTGTCCTTTACACCTTTCCTCCCATTATGATGCCCACATGGCTTTGGCTTAAACCTAAACATAAAAACACAGCCTGAGGCCTGTTCACATGTTACAGAAATACTACACATTTTCTGTTGGAATAGTCTCAACCAGATCTTTATCACAAAGTTCCTCCTTGTGATGAGTGAAATCTGCAGCAAATCCCATCCACATCCTTGCACTGTAGGATTTTAAACCGACAGCATGGTACCGGTAATTATTCCTGCCGACTTCACCATTTTTTGGACTGTATCTTCCACTTTCTCTAAATGAGCTTCTAAAACGCTTCTATACTAAGGCCGGTTACACACATTGGGGGACATTTACTTACAGTGTCGGTGTCTGCATTGGCTTTGTTACCGACCTGCTCTCGGTAAGAAGACACACATTTAATACTGTGCAGAGACATTTCTGGCGCCGAGACTATTTTCTGTCCCTGGGACAAAATCTGTCCCGAGCACCAGAAATGTGTCCAACAGTCCCTGCTAGACCAGTTTTCTTTTGGTCTACTTTCCGTCAGTTTACACCGCCCAAAAAGGGCTGCGACACATAGTAATTGTGTCTGAGTTTCCACTCCGCCAAAGCCACGCCCCTTTTCGGAGAACAGTCGGAGCAGACGGAAAAAGTCATTTTTTCTGGCGCCGCCAGATAATAAATAGGTCTGAGAGCAGAACATGTGGTGAGAGCGCCATAAAACTGGCGGAAACGCCATAGTAAATGTCCCCCATGGTGTTTTTTTCACAATTTGGAATGCATTGAAAACGGATGCGTTTTTATGCATGCATTTTTCAAATGTTTGCTTGCATTTGCGTTTTTAAAAGTGCATTGTTTGATGTGTATTAATTGCATGCAGCTGTGTCTCTTGGAATTTGTAAAAATGCTGGATCTTCTCCATGCTGTTAATCACATGCATTTCAAAATAAGGACCAAAAATGCACACAATTTCAAAAACGCAACCGTGATAAAAAACACAACTCAAAAACACAAGGGAGAAAACGCAAAGTTAAGACACTTTATCCAAAAATGCATTTAAAAAGCCAATATGCAAAACTGATGCGTTTTTCAAGGATACAAAAACGCACCAAAAATGCATGCGTTTGAAAACGCAGCACAAACGCGACAAAAGCACTGGGTGTGTCACCGTCCTTAGGGTGATGCCACGCGTCCTGTTTTTTAAAGCATGCATTTGACTGTTTAACCCCTTCCCACTCTGCGTCCGATATATCGGACGCAGAGCCGATGCTGTTTCAGCTCAAGATCTGAGCCAAACCTGCATCAGCAAACACAGGGTGCCAGCTGTAACATATAGCCGGCACCCCAGTGTAACACCTGTGTAACACCTGTGATCGGAGTGTGCTCCGATCGCGGGCGTTTAACCCGCAACCCGGCTTTGTGCGGTCTTTTCCCCACGATCGCATATGCAACATCCCCCACCAGGGCCTAGCCTTTTCTTGGGGCCTGGAGGCAGCCGGGGCCCAGAATACCGGAGTGGATGGCGGTTGCGGCCTAGGCACTGTGAGCAGAGCATGTGCTCTGAGGTGGTGCTTCTTAGTCAGAAACTGGATGTTCACTCACCCTGTTCTAACTCCTCCCCTGACTAAGGGTTTAGTTAATCCCCGGCCAGGTGGTCTCCTCCTCCAATCACACTCCAGTTCACAGTTAAGTGCATTGAGGCATATCACTGGATGATAACAAGAAATAATGTTTAACCCTTGCCTATCCAGGCAGAATCTACCGCTGCACAATTACCTGAGTATATGTGTAGTGTCCTGCAGGGGAGCTGATCAGACTCACTACGAGGGGGACACACATATAAGGGGCTTATTCGCAACAACTCCTCTGTCTTGCATTGGCAGGGATATTGCACATATGTACTCCAGAATGAGTTTTTTATATAGTGGGTCTAGTGGCACTTATTGATCTCTGTTAAACCGGTTTTGGGTGCAACCACAGTAGGTCTTAACACCAAAAAGACCCAAATAGGGAAATCTAACAAATAGTTTTTGTGGATGTGGGCACGCTCAAAGACGGTTTCGGAAGTGAATAACAATTTTTAATAACAATTTCTGGCAAACATAGATAAAAACAATTGAAAAATTCCTTAAAAATGGCAACAAATACTTGATCTTAATTTGTGACAGACAATGTAATATTTTTACAGATGGATATTGTATATACTTTGATATTTCGATCATACGGTATGTAGACTGGATTCGTCTGTTTTTTACATATGATACATAAAAACCATATTTCTTTTCATAAAGGCAATCTAATTTCTCTGTGTCCTAAGTAGAGGCTTGGTTATTTCTCAATATATCTGACAGACATAGGGCGTGCGCACGCTTCTGTGTTGCTAAAAGATATATATAAGCTTGGATGTTATTTATTGCCTCTATTAGGCATATGACAAAGATATGGAAAAATCTAAAAATTGCATGCATATAAAATATAAAAATAAATAAAATGAAAATCCAAAATTATAAGTCCAAAAAATCAGAGGTCTAGAGTTTGTATCAGAATTTAACTTTCTATAGTAGATTGGTGTCCAGGAGGTTTTGCTGTTAAACAGGATGTAGGGCCCTACACCTGTGAGGACTCTTATATCGCTTTTAATTATCTTTTTTGTGATATTTAAATGGAAGTATGGGCACTCACAGTTAGTTGGCAACGATGTGCATAGATGTCCTTAAGGTTGTGTTGTTGTTCTCAATATGTTGAGGTAGGAAAAATCCAGGTATCCACGTATGCTGGGGTCCGCGGCTGTTCACATGTGATGGGGTCTGTGGACGCCGTTCGGGAACGTGGTCGGAAGGTGTCGCAAGATGTCAGTTCACACACCTCCACTATACCGCATGACCTCTCCTCCTCCAATTCAGACCGAGCGACTGCAATGTGTCGCAGGTGGTGTTACGTTTGTTAATGAATGCGGTCGTGCTGGCCACAGCTCCAGATGATGGATTTGGATTTACAAACGTTTTCCAGGTGAGTGTCTTTTCATTCCTTTTATGAGCGATAATGTTAGTGGATCTGATGTTTGAGGGAATGTTCAAATCCTATATGAGTCTTGTAGCTAGACGCGTTTCAAAGCGTGATGCTTCTTCCTCAGTAGCTTTTTAGTAATGAAAACCTCCTCGTTGATACATTTTATTAAATACCCCTTCCGGGCTGAAAGTTGTCTGGTTTGGATTTCCACGGATTGGGTTAAATTGAAAAAACCTGACCTGGACCAATCCACTTAAAGTCTACTTATATTCTTTTTCGGATAGTGTTTCACTGTTGCGATACATATATTACAATCAATCATATGTTATAAGCTATACAATGTTAAATAAACATATTAATATTGAACAAAAATATCCACAAATGATAACGGTAATACCGCTAGAAAATTCTTTCTCCTAGTTCTCCACTAGGAGAACAACAACACAACCTTAAGGACATCTATGCACATCGTTGCCAACTAACTGTGAGTGCCCATACTTCCATTTAAATATCACAAAAAAGATAATTAAAAGCGATATAAGAGTCCTCACAGGTGTAGGGCCCTACATCCTGTTTAACAGCAAAACCTCCTGGACACCAATCTACTATAGAAAGTTAAATTCTGATACAAACTCTAGACCTCTGATTTTTTGGACTTATAATTTTGGATTTTCATTTTATTTATTTTTATATTTTATATGCATGCAATTTTTAGATTTTTCCATATCTTTGTCATATGCCTAATAGAGGCAATAAATAACATCCAAGCTTATATATATCTTTTAGCAACACAGAAGCGTGCGCACGCCCTATGTCTGTCAGATATATTGAGAAATAACCAAGCCTCTACTTAGGACACAGAGAAATTAGATTGCCTTTATGAAAAGAAATATGGTTTTTATGTATCATATGTAAAAAACAGACGAATCCAGTCTACATACCGTATGATCGAAATATCAAAGTATATACAATATCCATCTGTAAAAATATTACATTGTCTGTCACAAATTAAGATCAAGTATTTGTTGCCATTTTTAAGGAATTTTTCAATTGTTTTTATCTATGTTTGCCAGAAATTGTTATTAAAAATTGTTATTCACTTCCGAAACCGTCTTTGAGCGTGCCCACATCCACAAAAACTATTTGTTAGTACTCCAGAATGAGACTGGTGCAAAGTACAACATGTCCCGCAAAAAACAAGGCATCAAGCAGCTCCGTAGCCAAAAAAGTAAAAATGTTATGCCACTTGAAAGATGAATTTATTTGACAAATTTAGTAAAACGTAAGAAAAAAACAGAATCCAAAATGTCAGAATCCAAAAAATGGGGCTGAGCCTTAAGCTATAAAATGGCTGTATCCTTAACCCCTTAATGACCGCCCTATCAGGAATCTACGTCGGTCATTAAGGGTACTACTTCTGACGCGACGCCTTTCTTCAGAAGAAGATTTCGGGACATCGGGTCAGTTTAGTGCCGGTGTCGGGCTGTGATATCACAGCCCAGACCCGGCACTAACACCCGGGATCGGAAAAACTCAGATCCCGGGTGTTTAACCCCTTACACGCCGCGGTCAAGCATGACCGCAGCGTGCAAGTGTGTCCCCCGTGGATCGGACCCCCCCGGTGTGCTTACCGGGGGATCCGATTCCTCCTGCCGCTGCCCCGGGTCCCGACGAGTGACCCGAGGCTGTCGGCTCCTCTTCTCGCCGGGTTCTGCCTTCCTTACAAGTGTATTGCAGTGTAGAGGCTTGAATAAGTGATCGGCCAAAAGGTGGAAAATATGTGAAAGTAAAAAAAAAAAGATTAAATCATTTTATAATAATAATTAAATAAATAAATAAAATAAAGTCCCATAATCTCCCTAGTTACACATATAATGCAAATACAGTATATAAAACACAAAAACACACGAAAAATGTACATATTTGGTATCACCGCGTCCGTATTAATCTGTACAATAAATCTAAATCAATATTGAACCCGCTCGGTGAACGTTGAAAAAAAAAACTACGAAAAACTTCCCGTAATATACAATTTTTCATCAAACACCATCACAAAAAATGTTCTAAAAAGTGATCAAAAAAAGCTATGTTCCCTAATGTGATACAACTGAAAAGAACAACTCTTTTCACAAAAAAATAAGCCCTCAACCAGGTCTGACAACAGAAAAATACAGAAGTTATGGCCCTAAAAAGTTGTCAATAGTAAAAACAATGCGATATTCTCCAATATTGGTTTTGCTCAGGAAAATTGAGCAAAGATAAGAAAAACTATATAAATGAGGTATCACCGCAATCGTAGTGAACCAGAGAATAAAGATAAAATATTATTTTTACATTATGGTGAGCGGGGGGAAAAAAATGCTAAAAATCCAAAATAAAAATTGATGATTTTGTTTGTGTCCCCCTTGAAATAGTTAATAAAATCTCATGAATAAGCTATAGACCCCCTAAATGAATTATCTATACATTGTATCTCATCCCGTAAAAAATAAGCCCTCATATGTTTGCATTACCAAAAAAAATAAAAATGTATAGGTCGTACAATGTGACAATACAAATCTGCTGTGAATGGCGCCTCCATTCATTCTATACTTGGCCGTGCGACCATACAGCAGTTTACCACCACATATGGGGTATCAGTACACTCGGGAGGAATTGGGCATCAAGCGTTGCAGTGCGTTTCATCATTTAATTTATTCTGAAACTGTCAGTTTGGCCTAAATGAATGTATTTTCCAAAAAAATTCCATAGTTTCTAAATCGCAGGTCCATATTGTTTTAACCCATGTGATACACTTAAAGGGTTAATGGACTTAATAGAAGTTGTTTTACATACGTTGAGGGGTGAAGTTTCTATAGTGGGGTAATTTATGGGGTTTTACTATTATTTAGGCCTTACAAAGTCACTTGGAAGCTGAGTTTTCCCTCAAAATGTGAGTTTTGGCAATTTTCATGAAAATGAGAAAAATCGCACCTAAAGTTCTGCGCCTCATAACATCCTAGAAAAATGAGAGGATGCATAAAATATCATCCCAACATAAAGCAGACATTCCGTAAATGTAATTTATCAAGCTTTTTGGGTAGTTTTACTTCCTGGCTGGAAAGCAGAACATTTCAAACTTGGAAAATGAAGAATTTTTACAAACTTTTGCCAAATTTTCACTTTTTTTCAGAACGAATCGCAAAACGTATCACTTAAATTTTATAACTAACATGAAGTACAATGTATCACGAGAAAACATTCTCAAAATCACCGGGATATGTTAAAGCGTTCCGAAGTTATAACCAATTATCGTGAGACATGTCAGATTTGAAAAATCGAGTCTGGTCATTGAGCTGAAAACTAGTGTCGGTGATAAGGGTTTAAGGGGTTAATAGATAAACAGGTTCAAAGCAGCCATACGCATGGTAAACAGTAAAAAAATGAATACATTTTTAAACGGTCTAAAAACGGGACGTGTGGCATGAAATTTTAAATATTTAACATCTAAAAACGCCCTATGTATCAACCTATTTTCAAATTTGCACCCCCCAAACTATCAGAAACAAATTCTAGAAAGATTGTTAACCCCTTGAGATCTTCATAGCAATTTAGAATGGTCAAATTTTGTCGGTTATTCGTTCATTTAGCCCAAAAATTTACACATTTCCAATAGATAAAAAGAGAAAACCCATCTTACAATTTGTTATGCATTTTCCCCTGACTACAGAGACCTCCCACATGTGGCCGTTACTTGTTTTATGGGTGCAGAAGAACGTGCATTTGTTCATCACCGTCTTCCAAGTGGCATAACCAGGGGCTTAACTACAGGGGTAGCAGCCATAGCAGCTGTTATGTGGCCCACAGTGTCAGGGGCCCTGGCATTCGACTTGAGACACTAAAGAGTGGGGGGATGTGCACCATTATATACATATTATGCAGTACATTGTATAGCATACTATATATACAACATATATGTGATTTATATATGCTGTATCTGTGATGTATATATGCTGTATATACACTCACCGACCACTTTATTAGGTACACCTGTCCAACTGCTCGTTAACACTTAATTTCTAATCAGCCAATCACATGGCGGCAACTCAGTGCA
Source organism: Engystomops pustulosus (assembly GCF_040894005.1). Classification (NCBI taxonomy): domain Eukaryota; kingdom Metazoa; phylum Chordata; class Amphibia; order Anura; family Leptodactylidae; genus Engystomops; species Engystomops pustulosus. The sequence goes on along the minus strand of NC_092413.1, from coordinate 138,640,103 downwards.
TTTAGGCATGTAGACATGGTCAAGACAATCTCCTGCAGTTCAAACCGAGCATCAGTATGGGGAAGAAAGGTGATTTGAGTGCCTTTGAACGTGGTATGGTTGTTGGTGCCAGAAGGGCTGGTCTGAGTATTTCAGAAACTGCTGATCTACTGGGATTTTCACGCACAACCATCTCTAGAGTTTACAGAGAATGGTCCGAAAAAGAAAAAACATCCAGTGAGCGGCAGTTCTGTGGGCGGAAATGCCTTGTTGATGCCAGAGGTCAGAGGAGAATGGGCAGACTAGTTCGAGCTAATAGAAAGGCAACAGTGACTCAAATCGCCACCCGTTACAACCAAGGTAGGCAGAAGAGCATCTCTGAACGCACAGTACGTCGAACTTTGAGGCAGATGGGCTACAGCAGCAGAAGACCACACCGGGTGCCACTCCTTTCAGCTAAGAACAGGAAACTGAGGCTACAATTTGAACAAGCTCATCGAAATTGGACAGTAGAAGATTGGAAAAACGTTGACTGGTCTGATGAGTCTCGATTTTTGCTGCGACATTCGGATTGTAGGGTCAGAATTTGACCTCAACAACACGAAAGAATGGATCCATCCTGCCTTGTATCAACGGTTCAGGCCGGTGGTGGTGGTGTCATGGTATGGGGAATATTTTCTTGGCACACTATGGGCCCCTTGGTACCAATTGAGCATCGTTGCAACGCCACAGCCTACCTAAGTATTGTTGCTAACCTTGTCCATCCCTTTATGACCACAATGTACCCAACATCTGATGGCTACTTTCAGCAGGATAATGCGCCATGCTGGAATCATCTCAGACTGGTTTCTTGAACATGACAATGAGGTCACTGTACTCAAATGGCCTCCACAGTCACCAGATCTCAATCCAATAGAGCATCTTTGGGATGTGGTGGAACGGGAGATTCGCATCATGGATGTGCAGCCGACAAATCTGGGCAACTGTGTGATGCCATCATGTCAATATGGACCAAAATCTCTGAGGAATGCTTCCAGCACCTTGTTGAATCTATGCCACGAAGAATTGAGGCAGTTCTGAAGGCAAAAGGGGGTCCAACCCGTTGCTAGCATGGTGTACCTAATAAAGTGGCCGGTGAGTGTATGTTTTATATGACACTGTATATGTGTATATATGCTTAAATTGTATATATGCTTACATTTTAACTCACATGTGTGAGTATACATATGTGTATATTTTTTAAGTGGGAAGGGGGGTCCCATTCAGAAGCCTGCTAGAGGCCTCTCCTAGTTACGCCCCTGGGTATTACATTTTTAGTTTTTTGGCTATGGAGCTGGTTGATGGCTTGTTGTTTTGCGGGATATGTTGTACTTTGCAACAGTATCATTCTGGAGTACAAATCTTTTTTTGATAATTTTCTATTGCATTTTTTGTGGGATTAACTCCTTAACGCTCTGCGCCGTAGCTCTACGGCGCAGAGGTATAAGGGATGTATGAAGAGGGCTCACGGGCTGAGTCCTCTTCATACAGAGGTGGGGGTTTTTGCATTTTGCACAAAACCCCCACCGCTAATAACCGCGGTCGGTGCTAGCACCGATCGCGGCTATTAACCCCCTAAACGCCGCCGGCAAAGTCGCCGGCGGCGTTTAAAAGACGGCGGCGCGCGGGCGCCGCCATCTTTTTTTCGATCGCCACGCCCCCGAACGTCATCGGGGGGCGGCGATCGGTTACCATGGTAGCCTCGGGTCTTCTTTTGACACGAGGCTACATGGTTTATGCAGGTTCGTTACAATGAGCCAGTGGCTCATTGTAATGTATAACCTGCAAAAATGCCATATATTGCAATACTGTAGTATTGCAGTATATGGTAGGAGCGATCTGACCATCTAGGGTTAATGTACCCTAGATGGTCTAAAAGATAGTGAAAAAAAAAAGAAAAAAAAAAGTTTAAAAAATAAAAAAAATTAATAAAATATTAAAAGTTCAAATCACCCCCCTTTCCCTAGAACGGATATAAAACATAACAAACAGTAAAAATCACAGACATATTAGGTATCGCCGCGTCCCAAAATGCCCGATCTATCAAAATATAAAAACGGTTACGGCCGGCGGTGACCTCCGAGGCGGGAAATGGCGCCCAAATGTCCGAAATGTGACTTTTACACCTTTTTACATAACATAAAAAATGAAATAAAAAATGATCAAAATGTCGCACAGACCTCAAAATGATAGCAATGAAAACGTCGCCTCATTTCGCAAAAAATGACCCCTCACACATCTCCGTGCGCCAAAGTATGAAAAAGTTATTAGCGTCAGAAGATGGCAAAAAATTTTTTTTCTTTTTTGTACACATTCGTTTAATTTTTGAAAATGTATTAAAACACAATAAAACCTATATAAATTTGGTATCACCGCGATCGCACCGAACCAAAGAATAAAGTAGGCGTGTTATTTGGAGCGAAGAGTGAAAGTCGTAAAAACTGAGCCCACAAGAACGGGACGCACGTGCGGTTTTTTTTCAATTTTTCCACATTTGGAATTTTTTTTCAGCTTCGCAGTACACGGCATGTTAAAATAAATAACATTACGGGAAAGTAAAATTTGTTACGCACAAAATAAGCCCTCACACAGGTCTGTACACGGAAAAATGAAAAAGTTATGGATTTTTGAAGTTGGAGAGCGAGAAATGAGGCGAAAAACCCTCCGTCCTTAAGGGGTTAAATAGGTAAAGATCATAATTTTTGGCAGGTTCTTAACAGTTTTCTTTTACTATTTACTTTTATTCTAAGGCTACATTCACAGTAACGTATGGGGGACGTATATACGGTCGACGTATATACGGCCGATATACGTCCCCCATACACTTCTATGGGCGCACGGCACCCTACGGGAGCGGTACGGTGCAGCACACATGCGGCACCGTAGCGTTCCGTACCCGGGAAAAAGATAGGACCTGTCCTATCTTTTCCCGTAATACGGCGCCGTGCGCCATAGGTTGCTATGGAGAGGGGCGGGGGTGAGCTGCGCTCACCTCCTCCTCCTCTCCCCGTACACTGCCGTTGCCCGCTACGGTACGGTACGGGCGGGCAACGGCAGTGTGAATATAGCCTAAGTGTTGTTACGGAAATGGTGATACTATATATGTGGGGTGTGTGTTATTATTTAGACTTTTTTGTGCATTACATGTCTCTTTATATGTTATGGGGCTTAAGGGCATTTTTATAAATTTATTGATTTATGCTTTATTGAATAACATTTTTTTTAACTTTTTTTATTAGTTCCACCATGGGACATGAACAAGCAATCACCTGATTGTTTGTTCATAATAATACAACCTATGCACGTGCATAGGCTGACACTGTGCCTTTAAGATGATGTCACAGACGCCATCTTACAGGCACTGCCTGCGGAAGCCCTGGGTGTTACTCGGGGATGTCAGCAATAGGTTACTGCTGACACGCTGCAACTCCTGATGCCGACTCGGCTCCAATGGAGAGCCGAACTGGCATCAATTGAGTGCCAGACTAGTACACCACTGAGCGTGAATCGTGGGAGCCCGCGCCGTACTAGTACGGTGTTGGGTGCTAATGGGTCAAACATGCTTTTTTGCAAGTTTACCATGAGTATAGCTAGTTTGAAGCTATATTTCTTTAATTGGGAAAGTGCAAGGGTGATGCTACACATGGCAGTTTTAGTCAGTTTTTACTCCGTTTTAAGCATGCATTTTTAGTCCATAAAAAAAGGAATGCGTTTTTGAAAATGCATGGGTTTTTTTGAAAACGCATCCGTTTTTGACTGTTTTTCCCAATTATATTGATATATAAACAGGTTGTAAGCAGCCAAACGCATTGTAAACGGCCAAAACGGATGCATTTTTTAAACGGCTGAAAAAGCATGCTTATAAGCAGACCAATAACGCCATGTTTGGCATCACCCTCAGGGTGGTGGCACACGTGGCGTTTTGAACCCGTTTTTAATTCATTTTTAGCCGTGCTTTTTCAGCCAGTAGAAAAACACATGCATTTTTGAAAATACATGCGTTTTTGAAAACACATTAGTTTTTGTCCGTTTTTCGCAATTATATTAATTAAAAGCGGACAAAAGCGAATGCGTTTTAAAAAATGTGTTGCGTTTATACATTACTAAAAACGGACTAAAAAACGGGTTCAAAATGCCACATGTGCCACACCCACCACTTTGTCTGCGTTTGAAAACGCAAGCGCAGACAAAGTCGCACCCACCGGTGTATTGCATTAAATTAGCGCAAAACATCGGCGGCTCATTCCCGTTCACAGGCGTTTCAATAGAAATGCGATCGGGTGGAGGCCCGCCCCGGTGGGGCGCTATGTGTGGCGCCAGCCTTTGGGTGCGTTCCCACATGGGTTTTTGGATGTGTCAAAACACATGCGTCAGGCCGCGGTCACACGTACCGCTAGACGTCCGTTCATAACGCGACGCTAGCGCACTGGGGGAGGTACTCGGCCCGAACGCACATGCGTTTACAAAGAAACGCATGCTATCGGCTTAACAATCGCATTGCGTTTCCCTGGAAACGCATGTGCGTTTGGGCCGAGGACCTCCCCCTGTGCGCTAGCGTTGCGTTATGATGGACGCCTACCGGTATGTGTGACCCCGGCCTCAGGATGCGTGCGTCAGAACCCGTGCGGTTTAAAATGTTACAATGCGATTGGCTACTCTGGAAGGGTGAAGACACACATGGCGTTTTTAGGCCGTTTTTGGGCCGTTTTTAGTTAGTGCGTTTTCAGATTGTTAAAAATTCAAACTGGTCAAAAACGCATGCGTTTTTGAAAAACGCATGCGTTTTTGACCAGTTTGAATTAAGATAATTGCTCAAGCCTGTCAAAAACGCATGCGTTTTTTAACGCATGCATTTTTAACGATCTGAAAACGCACTAACTAAAAACGGCCCAAAAACGGCCTAAAAACTCCATGTGTGTCTAAACGGCCGTTTTTAGTTAGTGCGTTTTCAGATCGTTAAAAACGCATGCGTTTTTGACAGGCTTGAGCAATTATCTTAATTCAAACTGGTCAAAAACGCATGCGTTTTTAACGATCTGAAAATGCACTAACTAAAAACGGCCCAAAAACGGCCTAAAAACGTTATGTGTGTCTTCACCGGCGCGTTCACACGTTGCGTTTTCATTGCATTTGAAACGCATATACAACAGCTGATGTGAGGTAATTTGCCTAATTACATTACCGTTTACGTTTGTAAACGCAATGTTAACGCATGCGTTAACAAAACGCATACGTTAACGCGTTGTTAACACATACGTTAACATCGCGTTTACAATGCGTTTTGTAAACGGAAACGTTAACAGTGATGTAATTAGGCAAATCACCTCTCCTCAGCTGTTGTATATGCGTTTCTAACGCAATGAAAACGCAGGTCAAAACGCAACGTGTGACGCGCCCTCAGTGTTTTTCTTTATTGCCAAAAGTGTAAGCAGCTGCGTAGTGTAAACAGTTTCACATCTGCCTACACTTACAGCAATGAACATGTTCCGCTCAGGGCGCGTTCACACGTTGCGTTTTGACCTGCGTTTTCATTGCGTTTGAAACGCATATACAACAGCTGAGGAGAGGTGATTTGCCTAATTACATCACTGTAAACGTTTCCATTTACAAAACGCATCGTAAACGCGATGTTAACGCATGCGTTAACGCATGCGTTTTGTTAACGCATGCGTTAACATTGCGTTTACAAACGTAAACGGTAATGTAATTAGGCAAATTACCTCACATCAGCTGTTGTATATGCGTTTCAAACGCAATGAAAACGCAACCAAAACGCAACGTGTGAACGCGCCCTCAGGGTGAAGACACACATGGCGTTTTTGGGCCGTTTTTGGGCCGTTTTTACTAAGTGCGTTTTCAGATCGTTAAAAACGCATGCGTTAAAAAACGCATCCGTTTTTTAAAAACGCATGCGGTTTTTGAAAACGCATGCGTTTTTGTCCGTTTTCCATTGCGCAATTTCAGAAAAACGGACAAAAACCATGCGTTTTCAAAAAACGCATGCGTTTTTAAAAAACGGATGCGTTTTTTAACGCATGCGTTTTTAACGATCTGAAAACGCACTTAGTAAAAACGGCCCAAAAACAGCCAAAAAACGGCCCTGTTGGGCTGTTTTTGGGCCGTTTTTACTAAGTGCGTTTTAAGATCGGTAAAAACGCATCCGTTTTTTAAAATTACGTTTTTCCGAAATTGCGCAATGAAAAACGGACAAAAACGCATGCGTTTTTAAAAAACGGATGCGATTTTTAACGCATGCGTTTTTAACGATCTGAAAACGCACTTAGTAAAAACGGCCCAAAAACGGCCCAAAAACGCCATGTGTGTCTTCACCCTCAGGGTGAAGACACACATGGCGTTTTTGGGCCGTTTTTGGGCCGTTTTTACTAAGTGCGTTTTAAGATCGGTAAAAACGCATCCGTTTTTTAAAATTACGTTTTTCCGAAATTGCGCAATGAAAAACGGACAAAAACGCATGCGTTTTTAAAAAACGGATGCGATTTTTAACGCATGCGTTTTTAACGATCTGAAAACGCACTTAGTAAAAACGGCACAAAAACGGCACAAAAACGGCACAAAAACGCCATGTGTGTCTTCACCCTCACGGGTGCCTTTTTAAATGCAAGAAGCTGAGAAAAGGAGATTTGCCTAATGACACTGAGGTCAACATTGCGTTTACAAAACACAGGCATTTATGCAATGATAACATACATGTTAACAGTGTGTTAACACATTAGTTTGTTAACATTTTGTAAATGCAATGTTGACAGTAATGTAATGAGGCAGAGAATCTGTTTCACTTTTTTTCTTCACTCCACTCCACTCATAATGCGATGCTAGCGCACAGTGGGCGGGGCTCGGGACAATCAGGCAAATTACCTCTCTTCAGCTGTTATATATGCATTTTAAACGCAAAGAAAACGCAACCGAAACGCAACATGTGAACGCGCCCAGAGGCCGGTGCCACACGCACCACACGCAGACCTTGCCGCGCTTTTCAAAGCCGCACTTTCTATGGAAACGCCTGTGATCGGGAACGAGCTGCAGGTGTTTTGCGTTAATTTAATGCAAAACAGAGGCGGCTTGTTCCCGATCGCAGGCGTTTCCATAGAAACGCCGATGCGATCGGGCCGCGGCCCGCCCCGGTAGGCGCGGCTTTGTCTGCGTTTGCGTTTTCAAACACAGACAAAGTGGTGCGTGTGGCACTGACCTTAGGGCATGGTCACACGGTGCGTTTTGGTTGCGTTTTGAAACGCATTACAACAGCTGAGGAGAGATGATTTGCCTAATTACATTACTGTTAACATTTGCGTTTACAAAACGTTATGTAAATGTGATGTTAACACATGCATTAACAATGCATTTACATTGCGTTTTGTATATGTAAATAGTAATGTAATTAGGCAAACCACCTCTCCCCAGGGCGCGTTCATGCGTTAACAAAAAGCATGTGTTAACACAATGTTAACATATGCGTTAACACCGTGTTTAAAATGCGTTTTGTAAATGCAAATGTTAACAGTAATGTAATTAGGCAAATCACCTCTCCTCAGCTGTTGTACTGCGTTTTAAAGCGCAATGAAAATGCAACCAAAGTGCAACGTGAGAATGCGCCCTCAGCGGTAATACATTTTAAATGAAATTAAAACGCAACCATAGTGCAATGTGTGAACCCGCCCTGAGGGCACGTTCACACGTTGCGCTTTGGTTGCATTTTCATTGCGTTTTAAAACGCATTACAACAGCTGAGGAGAGATGATTTGCCTAATTACATTACTATTTACATGCGTTAACGCATGCGTTTTGTAAACGCAAACGTTAACAGTAATGTAATTAGGCAAATCACCTCATCTCAGTTTTAAAACGCAATGAAATTGCAACCAAAGTGCAAGGTGTTTTTTGCCGTTAAATCATTCCAAATCACCTTGCTCTTCGTATTGGCTCCAAGGAATACCAGGCTGTGAGTCACATGATTGTCCAAGGCATGTGATTTAGGCAATCAATCACGTGGTCAAGTGATGTCATTTGTGACACCAGACTCTGATGAACAAGTAAGACTTTGGAAGCAATCGGTATTTGCAAGACACATTCATTATGAATTCTCAGAGCGTTGTGCAAAGAGTCCAGCAATTAAAAGATCGACTTGGACACACACAGGATCCTAAGAAGGTATCAGCTGTATTTTACAACATTTTGAAATAAGAAACAAGGTTTAATTATTTTTAGATATTTCAATAGGATACCATAATTTTAAAACTGTGAAAAATGCAGTGTGCAACTGTGTTGCTGTAATTTTTAGTCAGGCCCAACAACTTCTTTCTTCTTGGCCACTGAAATAAAGGAATATAAAAGATGAAACACAAATGTGCTTTGTAACTGGCGGGTCCCAGTCAGAGGGCAGTCGATAAGCTTCTCATGCAGTCCCTAATTGTGAGGTTTTCAGGAAGTGTGCAGTATTTCGGAGGCCTTGTTTATATTGGGAGCTCTATTCTGGTATGCATTCTATATTGGAACAGGTGTTGGGGGAAGTGCAGAGCTGCTTCTTGCTAGGACAGGGATCGTCTTGCACATCAAGCCCATTTGGTGTAATGCTTAACATTTGGAGACCAAGGCCAGAGATAGTATGCTTAATATACTGCAATGCAGAAGTACATGGTCTAATATGAAGTTTTAATGTTCAAAAATGTAAAATCTTAGAGTGAATCCACATTTACTAGTTATCAGATTCAGTTCTTAGAGCTAAAAGCATATTGGGGGACATTTACAATGGCGTTTCCGCCAGTTTTGTGGCGCTCTCACCACATGTTCTGCTCTCAGACCTATTTATTAGCTGGCGGCAAATGATGACTTTTTCCGTCTGCTCCGACTCTTCTCCGAAAAGGGGCATGGCTTTGGCGGAGTGGAAACTCAGACACAATTAATGTGTCACAGCCCTTTTTGGGCGCTGTAAACTGGCGGAAAGTAGACCAGAAGAAAACTGGTCTAGCAGGGACTGTTGGACACATTTCTGGTGCTCAGGACAGATTTTGGTCCCAGGGACAGAAAATGGTCTCGGCGCCAGAAATGTCTCTGCACAGCTTCTACAATATTAAATGTGTGTCTTCTTTCCCAGAGCAGGTCGGTAACAAAGCCAATGCAGACACCGACACTTTAAGTAAATGTCCCCCATTGTGCATAACCATGGTGTGGTTAGGGGAATGTCACACGTTCAGTTTTTCAGATGCAGTTTTTGAAGCCAAAAGCAGGTGTGGATCATAATGGGTGAGACAAATAATTGAAAGGTGCTGCTCCTCCTACTTTTACTCCATTCCTGGTTTGGGCATCAAAAACTGCATCTGAAAAACTGAACATGTGACATCACCCTTAGGGTGAAGACACACATGGCGTTTTTAGGCCGTTTTTGGGCCGTTTTTACTAAGTGCGTTTTCAGATAGTTAAAAACGCATGCGTTAAAAAACGCATGCGTTTTTTGAAAACGCATGCGGTTTTGTCCGTTTTTCATTGCGCAATTTCGGAAAAACGGACAAAAACGCATGCGTTTTCAAAAAACGGATGCGTTTTTTAACGCATGCGTTTTTAACGATCTGAAAACGCACTTAGTAAAAACGGCCCAAAAACGGCCCAAAAACGCCATGTGTGTCTTCACCCTTAGGCCGGTGCCACACGCACCGCTTTGTTTGCGTTTGAAAACGCAGACAAAGCCGCACCCCGATCACATCAGGGATACGCCTGCGATCGGGAACGAGCCGCCGTTTTTTTGCATTAAATTAACGCAAAACACCAGCGGCTCATTCCCAATCGCAGGCGTTTCCATAGAAACTACGGCGCGATCGGGCCGTGGCCTGCCCCGGTGGGTGCGACTTTGTTTGCCTTTGCAAGCGCAGACAAAGTGCCACGCGTGGCGCCGGCCTAGGCGTTTTGAACTAGTTTTTAAGCAGTCCGTTAAAAAACGCATCAGTTTTTAAAAACTGCATGTGTGGCACCATCCTTGGGGGCGCATTCACACATGTCCGCTAGTGGACACGGGATGGGGCTCGGGCCGATCGCATATGCGTTTCCCGGGAAACGCATGCGATGGATAACCAAATCCTGATCGGTGGGTGCGGCTTGGTTTGCATTTACAAACGCAGCCAAGACGGCACGTCTAACATCACCCTTATGGTGATGGCACACGTGGTGTTTTGAACCTGTTTTTAAGCAGTCTGTTAAAAAAATGCATGAGTTTGAATTAAAATAATTGGTCAATGCTGTCAAAAAGGCATACGTTTACGTTTGTTAACGGACTACTTAAAACAAAATACAACGTGTGACCACAGCCTGAGGGCGCGTTCACACGTTGCGTTTTGGTCGCGTTTTCATTGTGTTTGAAACGCATATACAACAGCTGATGAGAGGTGATTTGCCTAATTACATTACCGTTTACGTTTGTAAACGCAATGTTAACGCATGCGTTAACAAAACGCATGCGTTGACGCGTTGTTAACGCATGCGTTGACGCGTTGTTAACGCATGCGTTAACATCGCGTTTACAATGCGTTTTGTAAACGGAAAGGTTAACAGTGATGTAATTAGGCAAATCACCTCTCCTCAGCTGTTGTATATGCGATTCAAATGCAATGAAAACGCAGGTCAAAACGCAACGTGTAAACGCGCCCTCAGGGTGAAGACACACATGGCGTTTTTGGGCCGTTTTTACTAAGTGCGTTTTCAGATCGTTAAAAAACGCATGCGTTTTTTGAAAACACATGCGTTTTTGTCCGTTTTCCCGAAATTGCGCAATGAAAAATGGACAAAAACGCATGCGTTTTTAACGATCTGAAAACGCACTTAGTAAAAACGGCCCAAAAACGGCCCCAAAACGGCCCAAAAACGCCATTTGTGTCTTCACCCTCAACGGGCGTTCACACGTTGTGTTTTGACCTGCGTTTTCATTGCGTTTGAAACGCATATACAACAGGTGAGGAGAGGTGATTTGCCTAATTACATCACTGTAAACGTTTCCATTTACAAAACGCATTGTAAACGCGATGTTAAAACATGCGTTAACAAAGCGTTAATTCATGCGTTTTGTTAACGAATGCGTTAACATTGCGTTTACAAACGTAAACGGTAATGTAATTAGTCAAATTACCTCACATCAGCTGTTGTATATGCGTTTCAAACGCAATGAAAACGCAACCAAAACGCAACGTGTGAAAAAAAAAAAAAGGAAAATATCCCCCAGTGGTCTTTTAGTGATAGGATTGGACATGGTAAGCAGGATGTCGTCCGCAAATAATGAGATTTCTTATTGAGTGTTGCAGACTGTTATACCCTTAATACCCTTAATAGCATGTGCCAATAACATTACTTTCACATAATTATTACTATGCCAAAACCGGAAATGGAACCTACACAGAGAAAATGTACAGGCAGTCCCCGGGTTACATACAAGATAGGTTCTGTAGGTTTGCTCTTAAGTTGAATTTGTATGTAAGTCGGAACCGTATACTTTATAATTGAAACTGCAGCCACGTTTTTTTTGGTCTCTGTTACAATTGGATTTTAAAAACGTTGGGTTGTCATAAGAACTAGAATTAACAATAAAGCTTAATTGCAGAAACCTTTTGTTTTAGCTGTTTATTGTAGGCTTGGGCTAAAGTACAGTAAATTACCAACATCCAGAGGTCCTTTTGTAACTAGGGATCGTCTGTAAGTTGGTTGTTCTTAAGTAGGGGACCGCTTGTATAATGTAAAGTTCTGCATCTTTTATGTGTTTTGTCTTACAAATACTGTTGTAGAATACTATACAAATACAGACTGTTTTAACCTCTTAACGCTCAGCGTCCGATATATCGGACGCTGAGCCGATGCCGGTTCAGCTCAAGATTTGAGCCGAACCGGCATCGGGAAACATGGGGTGCCGGCTGTGACTGATAGCCGGCACCCCAGTGTAACACCCGCGATCGGAGTTGTCTCTGATCGCGGGTGATTAACCCGTTAAATGCCGCGGTCATTGCGACCGCGGCATCTAACATGCATCTGGGGTGTCTTTCCCCCACGATCGGCCCCCCCGAATCATTTTCGGGGGGCACCAATCATTGGATCTGGACCCCAGTGTTACCTGCAGGAACTGCCGGTAAGATGGCGTCTGTGACGTCATCTTACTGGCAGAGTGCCACCCTATGCAAGTGCATAGGCTGACACTGATAATGCCCTGCAATACATAAGTATTGCAGGGTATTATTATGAACAAGCAATCAGATGATTGCTTGTTCATTTCCCATGGTGGAAAAAGTGAAAAAGTAAAAAAAAAAAATTATTCAATAAAAAAATTAAGTAATAAATCACCAAAAATGCCCAAAAGCCCCAAAACATATAAAGAGCCATATAACTAAAAAAAAAAGTCTAAATCATAACACAAACCCCACATATATAGTATCACTGCGTCTGTAACAACCCGTAGAATAAAAATAAATAATTATTGAACCCGCACGATGAACGCCGTAAAAGAAAACTGTTATAAACCCTCCAAAAATTATGATTTTTACCTATTCAATCCCACAAAAAATGCTATAAAAAGTGATCAAAAAAACATATGTACTCTAGAATGATACTGGTGCAAAGTACAACGTGTCCCGCAAAAAACAAGCCATCAACCAGCTCCGTAGCCAAAAACGTAACAAAGTTATGCCACTTGGAAGATGGCAATACAAAAATGATAGATTTTTCCCCACAATAGGGTTTTATTTTACAAATTTAGTAAAACGCAAGAAAATATATTCGTGTCTGGTATCCCCGTTATCGTATCGACCCATAGAATGAAGATAATATGATTATTAGTCTATATGGTGAACACCACAAAAAAAAAAGTAAAAAAAACAGTAGAGAATTGATGCTTTTCTACTCCTGCTCTCAAAAAGAAGTTCCTAAATTTTCAACAATAGGTGATACCAACCCCAAAATGGTAACATTGGAAAAAGCATCTCGTCCCGCAAAGAAAATGCCGTCACATGGCCCCAATAACAGAAAAGCGAAAATTTTATAGCCTTCAAAAGAGGCCAATGAGGAAAGTAAAATCCTGGCAGCTGCAGGGTGCTCCTTCCCTTCTGCGCCTCACTGTGTGCCCATAAAACAAGTCACGGCCATATGTGGGGGGTCTCTGTACTCAGGAGAAATTGTAGAACAAATTGTATGGTGGGTTTTGTATTTTTATCTTTCGGAAATGTGTAAATTTTAGGGCTAAATGAACGTATAACCGGCACAATTTGACCATTCTAAATTTCACCTCCATTTTGATGTAATTACTATGAAGATCTCAAGGGGTTAACAATCTTCGTAAAATCTGTTTCTGATAGCTTGAGGGGTGCAGATTTGAAATTGGGTTGGTTATATGGGGGGTTTTGATGCTAAATATGTAAATTTTCATTCAAAACTGTATTTATCCCCAAAATATTCAATTCTGAAAATCCAGAAAAGCGCTATTCGATTTGTAAGCCGCGTGACATCAAAATAAATTATCCAGACATTTCAAAAATGGTGAAAATGTAAAGTAGACATATGGGAAATGTTATTCAGCAATTTATTTAGGTGGTAAATCTATCTGCCTGAAAACGCAATGATTTCAAATTTCAAAAATGGCAAATTTTTCAGAAAATTCATCATATTTTCTTTTTTTTTTGTAAATAAACGCAAAACTTATCAGCCAAAATTTACCACTAAAATGAAGTACAACATGTGGGGAAAAAACAATCTCAGAATCGTTTTGATAAGTAACAGTGTTCAAAAGTTATAACCATATAAAGCGACGCATGTCAGAATCCAAAAAATGGGACTGAGCCTTAAGCTACAAAATGGCTGCGTCCTTAAGGGGTTAAACCTATAAGCCAGTGATGGCGAACCTTTTAGAGACCAAGTGCCCAAACTGCAACCCAAAACCTAATTACTTATCGCAAAGTGCCAGTACGGCAATTTAACCAGAAAACTGACGGTTTAGTTTAGAATCAATTTACACAGGACTGCCTGAGCTCGGATTCCAGCAGTCCTATACACACTGAAACGCCACTTTTACACCATTTTACATCACATAAAAGAGTAATAAAAAGTTATCAAAAGGTTACGCAGACCTCAAAATGGTAGCAATGAAAACAACGGCTCATTAAGCAAAAAAACCCAAATCTCCCCAGCTCTGTGCACTAAAGTTATTAGCGTCACAAGATGGCGAAACTATTTTCTTTTTCGTACACTGTTTTAACCCCTTAACGCTGAAGCCACTTTTCACCTTCCTGACACGGCCCATTTTTTCAAATCTGCCCTGTGTCACTATAAATGGTTATAACTTTGGAACACTTTAACATATCCAGTTGATTTTGAAATTGTTTTTTTGTGACACATTGTACTTCATGTTGGTTGAGAAATTTAATCAATATGTTTAGTATTTATTTATGAAATAAATGGAAATTTGGCAAAAATTTTGAAAAAAACTATGTTTTCCAAATTCAAAATTTTCTACTTTTTGGAAAGTTGGTCATATCACTAAAATAACTTGATAACTAACATTTTCCATATGTCTGCTTTAACTTGGCATCATTTTTCAAACATCTTTTCCTTTTTTTAGGATGTTAGGAGGCTTATAACTTTAGGTGCAATTTTTCAGATTTTCACAAAAATCATCAAAACCTACTTTTGGAGGGTCAATTTAGTTAGAAGTGACTTTATAAGGCCCACATGACAGGAAACCCCCACAAATGACACCATTTTAGAAACTACACCCCTCAAAATATTCAAAACAACCTTTGGGAATTTTGTTAACCCTTTGAGCGTTTCATGAGCGTGAAAGATAAATGAAAGTGAAATTAGAGAAATGTAATTTTATCTTACTATAGATTCATTGAACACTAAAATTTGCACCTTCACAATGGGTTAAAAAGGAAAATACATTTTACAATGTTGAGGGCAATTCCTCCTGAGTATGCCAATACCCCTTTTGTCACTGTACCCTGCTGTACGGGCACAGGGGGGCACTTGGAATGGAAAGAGCGTTGTTTCGTTTTTGGAGGGCAAATATGGCTGAAAAAGTTTTCATGTGTCAGGATGCATTTGGAGAGCCATAATGGTACCAAAACAGAGGAAAGCCCCAACAAGAGACACCATTTTGAAAAGTACACCCCTTGGAGAGTTTAGCAAGGTGTAATTTGTGTATTTGCCCCAACAGGTGTTTGATTCAATTAGGCCCCAAAAAGGAAAAAAGGTGAAAATTTTCTCAAAAAAGTCACTTTTACCCCAAATTTTTGTAAGCCACAAGGGATAAAAGATGAAACACCCCCCATAAATGTGTAGAACTATTTCTCCTAAGCACAGAACTGCACCACTTTTGCATATAAAGTGTTGTATGGGTACGCAGTGAAGCTCAGAAGGGAAAGAGGGGCTTTGGCCTTTTAGAAGCCAGATTTGACAATCATCCTTTACAAGTGTCAGGATGCATTTGGAGAGCCCTAGTGGTACCAAAACAGAGGGGAACCCCAATAAGTGTCACCATTTTGGAAAGTGCACCCTTTGGAGAATTTAGCAAGGTGTAATATGTGTATTTTCCCCTACAGGTGTTTGCTTCAAATAGGTCCCTAAAAGGAAAAAGATGAACATTTTCCCCAAAAAGTCACTTTTACGGCTAATTTTTGTATCCCATAAGGCATTAAAGATGAAACAACCCCAAAAAAATGTGTACTAGCATTTCTCCCGAGTATAAAATTGCCCCACACATGCAAATAAAATGTTGTATGGGTACGCAGTGAAGCTCAGAAGGGAAAGAGGGGCGTTGGACTTTTAGAAGCCAAATTTGACAGACATCCTTTACATATGTCAGGATGCATTTAGAGAGCCGTAGTGGTACCAAAACAGAGGGGAACCCCAACAAGTGTCACCATTTTGGAAAGCACACCCTTAGAGAATTTAGCAAGGTGTAATATGTGTATTTGTCCATAAAGGTGTTTGATTTAATTAGGACTTAAATAGGAAAAAGTTAAAAATTTTCCTATAAAGGTCATTTTACCCCTAATTTTTTATAGCCACAAGGGATAAAAAAATGTAATAACCCCCCAAAATGTGTAAAGCTATTTCTCTCAAGTGTAGAAGTACCCCACATGTGTATATAAAATGTTGTATGGGCGCACAGTAAAAGGAAAGGGGAATGTTTGCCTTTTAGAAGCCAAATTTGACAGAAATGTTTGACATGCATTTGGAGAACCCTAGTGGTATAAAACAGATAAGAATCCGAAAAGTGACCCTAATTTTTGAATGCACACCCCTTAGAGAATTTTGCAATGTGTAATATATGTATTTGCCCCTACAGGTGAATGATCCAATTAGGCCCTAAACATTAAAAAGGTGAAAATTTTCCTATAAATGTCACTTTACCCCTAATTTTTGTAAGCCACAAGGGATAATATATTAAATAACCCCAAAAAAGGTGTAAAACTATTTCTCCCGAGTGTAGAAGTACCCCACATGTGCATATAAAATACTTTATGGGCGCACAGTAGAGGAAAAGAGGGATGTTTGTCTTTTAGAGGCCAAATTTGACAGAAATCCTTCACATGTGTCAGGATACATTTGGAGAGCCGTAGTGGTACCAAAACAGAGGAAAACCCGAAAAGTGACCCTAATTGTTGAATGTACACCCCTTGGGGAATATAGCAAGGTGTAATATGTGGTATAGTGTAATACATGTGGTGAAATGAGCATTTTGAACATATAGGTGGTTTCCAAATATCATGTGCAATGGAGTCCGAGATGGAAATTGCAATTATTTCTGAAACGTTCAGTGCCCGTTATGTGGCGCTCCATATGAAATAATGGAGGGTTATAGGGAGCATCGTAACCTAACAGTTGTTACAATTATTCATTTTACCTAAATTAATTCACAACAGGTTGGGCGTGAATTGTGAATGTGTTGCGTATAAGGAGGTGGAATATACCAAGGGACCAACTAAACTTTTGTCACTCTGGAGGTGTCGCAGGTCTCTTAGTAGTATGTAGTGTCCATCCTAACTTCTCTTTTGGAACAGACTCTTTATTGAGTCCTACCATTAGAAGCAGCAGAATTCACCGGGAAAATGCTGTCCTGGCAAAACACAGGAACATCTAAACCAGAGGTACTGGGGCCCCGTCCTTCTTGTCCCAATATTAGTTTCTTAATATCTTCCTCTTGAAAATGGAGAAATGATACGGCAGGACCTGCACATTGGAACAGCACGTAAGAGTTGTACAGCATAATCTGTACAATGTGCACGGCCAGCGCTTTTGTACCAAATCTTGTTTTTTCGTAGGGAAATTTTCACCAAGTGTTGCTCTTATTCACCCTGGCGATGCCCATTGTGACGAATATTGCTGCTTTTGGCTGGACCAAATCGACCAGCCAATAGCGGCAAACATGGACAGAGGGGGGCAACAAAACCCCTCTGGACCGCAAGGCAAAATTTGTGGCTGTCAGGAACAGCCGCCACTCTGCCCCGATCACCGTGTCTACAGACATGGTGACCGGTATTACTGACGTCATAAGTAAATTCGCTGCTATTGGCTGGTCTGAATTGATGAGCCAGTAGCAGCGATCATGTGGGGGGTACGTAACCCTTCTGGTCCATGAGGCAGGATGAATGGCCGTCAGGAACAGCCGCCGTCTTGCCCCGATCACTGTGTCTGAACCGTGTTGGCAAGTCACTACCCGCCGCACCGTTCTATAACAATGCGCGTTGGGAATAGGCTATACAATCTTTATTTATTTTTTAAGCAATTTAGACACATAATGGCTTATTTTTTGCGAGATGAGATGCACTGTAAAAAAAACTTAATTTTAGTGGGTTTTTAGCTTATTGAAGCAATTTTATTAACTTTTTACGTGTGGAGGAAAATAAAATCATCAATTCTTGTTTTGGATTTTTAGCATTTTTTGGGGGGTGTTCACTGTAGCATAACAATAATATATTATCTTTATTCTACGGATCACTACGATTACGGTGATACCTCATTTATATAGTTTTATTTTTATTTGTCCAATTTTATTGAAGGAAAACTAGAATAGAAAAAATTGCATTTGTTTTAGTATTGCCATTTTTATAGCAGCATAACTATAGTATTTTTTGGTTGACGGAGCTGGTTGTAAGCTTATTTTTTGCGTGACAAGTTGTTCTTTTCATTGGTATCATTTTGGTGCTTGTAACTTTTTCGGATAACTTTTTAGAACATTTTTTGTAAAGCAATTTGATAAAAAGTTTAAATTTTTGGCATGTTTTTGGGGTTTTTTTTTTACCACGTTCACCGAGGGGGTCCAATTATGATTAGGATTTATTGTACAGATTGTTACGGACGCAGCGATACCAAATAAGTGGGGTTTTTTGTGATTTAGTGTTTTTTATACTTTATTACTTGTGTACAGGGAAATGTGGTGTTTGGGGGGACTTTCACTTTCTTTTATTATTTATTTTTATTTAAAAAAACCTTTATTTATTTATTTTTACTTTTTTTTACAGTTACTGCCATCTAAGCTTGAACAAGTGATCTTCTGATCACTTGTTCAAGCATTTTTACAGGTTACACAGTGCAATACAGATGTATTGCACTGTGTAATGTAAGACACTGAGCATGCTGCGCATGCCCAGTGTCTTACAGCCGGGTCCTGCCAGGAGGCAGGGACCCGGCACCGGGATGAAGATCTCGCAGCCCCGGGCACCGGCAGTCCCGGGGCTGCGATCGGAGCAGCGGACCCCCCCGGTAAGCGCCGCGGGGGGGTCCGATTCCCTCTTCTTAAACTTTAAATGCCTCTAACACGCCGCGGTCAGCGCGACCGCGGCGTGTTAGGGGTTAACACCCGCGATCGGAGAAATCTCCGATCGCGGGTGTTAGGGGCAGGTGTCGGCTATGATATATAGCTGACACCCGCAGCTTCTGGCCCCGGCTCCGTTCAGGAGCCGGGGCCAGAAGCATGACGTAATGATACTGCATTTTGCGGGAACGCACCTCCCGCCATGCAGTACTATTACGTCAAATGTCGGGAAGGGGTTAATTATAGAAAAAGCATTAAAACACAATAAAACCTACAAATCTGGTATCACTGCGATAGGACCGAACCAAAGAATAAAGGACACAAATGATTTGGAGCGCACAGCGAAAGTATTAAAATCCAGCTTCCCAGTACACGACATGGAATAATAGGCTGGGGCATAACAGGCTGGGGTTCGGGCGCGCGCGCGGGGGGCGGGAGGGGGGGATTTGGGGTGGCTTGTGGTAGCGGGCGCAGTTTGGGCCGTGAGTTTCGGCCCGGTTGCGGGCGGAGTTTTATGGGAGGTGCGGGAGCGGGCAGGATGGATGCGCTGAATTAAAAAAATAAATACACTCAACTCAGACTCGTTCCTCCGGCTGATCACTGCAGCGCACACAGAGTAAGGTTGCCCAGCGCTGGCAGCGTAATGACATCATTACGCTGCCAGCGCGGGGATGCTTACCGCCCTGTGCGCTGCAGTGATCAGAGTGATGGCAGGCAGTGTCAGCGCCCTGCTCTGTCATGGCTGTTAGCAGTATCGGAGCTGCGCTCCGATACTGCTGACAGCCATGACAACCAGGTGTGGACAGTGGTTGTCCGCACCTGGCAGTGGTTGGGAGGATGGGGCGCGTGCCAGCAGTGAGGGCTCTGCGTGCCCTCGGTTCGCCAACGCTGCTATAAGCCATGTTTATCCAGATAGATTAAAGTTTCAAGGAATGGGTTTGGACTTTTTTAAGGGGACATTTATCCATTCTTGTATGCCAGTTTTCTGGCCTATAAAACTTTAAATAATTGCAATTAAAAATGCATGCCAGGAATTGTGATAATCTCCGCTTTAGGCCAAGTGGGTGTGAATTCCTAGGAATTCCTGATATATCTGGAGCAGTGGGGTACAGTGGTGTTTGCACAATGCGCCAGCACATGATTAATTTCCCTCCCCACTTTTGAATGAATTTCAGGTTTTAGCACTTCAACCAAACCATTACAATTACTTTACACACTGTGCAATGTCAAACTGTACTGCCTTCTGTAGATACCAGTAAACCTAATGCAGAGCCTTCTGCTGTTATTGTCCATCACAATCTTTAGTGGTGTCGAGATGAGAAGTAAATAACCTGTATGACGACTACACTTGCTGTTATCAATCACACCCAGCACATTCCCTGACAGAAAATGTCTTCGTGATTAGAGACTTTGAATGAATAATATTTTAAATATACTATAGAAAAAAGAGCCCTCAGTCAAATGAAGATGACATCTGCTCTCCTCAATTTACTTGCTTCACATTCAGGTTTGTGAGGTCAGTCTGTTTTTACCCATGTAGCTGATGGCATTTGCATTGCCCATTTATAGCTCACAGTAAACTGAGATGTCTATATCCTCAGGCATCCCATACATAGCTACTGAGCTCATTGCACACTCAGCCATTCCAAGCTTCCTAGAGAACAAGAGGCCCTTCCCATACACGGCTGTCAAAGTTTTACCTTTCAGACATAGCAATATTCCTGTGTTTTTTTTATATAATGTCGTTTCGGACTCAATCCCTGCTAAAATTTTCCATGACTAGGGAAATGTTTCCCATTTCCATTACAGTAAACAGTCTGTTTAAAATATTGTTTACAGCTTATGACCTGTAGGATACACTTCTCAAAAAGACTTATTCTGTAATCCACTTAAAGACCGCATGCTGTTCTGTCAGATCGTCGTTATGAGAAATGTATAGGATACTGATAACCCAGAAAAACAAGTCAGATTTAATCCATCAATATTAATTATTAAAAGTGTAATATGCCGATGTAGACATGGGTAAACTGCTAATCCTTACTATTGTGGTAAAGTGTATGGTATGGTTGTGGATGGTGTGCATATCTCCCCTGGTTTCCTCAGCCAGGGAAGGTAATGAAAGAAAGGGCCTTAACAGACTGTTTTGGTACAGCATCATGTAGTTCTATGGATTTCAAAATTACTTGGCTGGAGGGCTTTTATAGATGCCCCAGTTATAGGGGAAAACTTGTTTAACCCCTTAAGGACGCAGGGTTTTTGGGCTAATTTCTCGCTCTCCAACTTCAAAAATCCATAACTTTTTTTCATTTTTACGTGTACAGACCTGTGTGAGGGCTTATTTTGTGCGTAACAAATTTTACTTTCCCCTAATGTTATTTATTTTAACATGCTGTGTACTGCGAAGCTGAAAAAAAAAAATCCAAATGTGGAAAAATTGGAAAAAAAAAACGCACATGCGTCACGTTCTTGTGGGCTCAGTTTTTTTCGACTTTGAATGTGCACTCAAAATAACACCTCAGCTTTATTCTTTGGTTTGGTGCGATCGCGGTGATACCAAATTTATATAGGTTTTATTGTGTTTTAATACATTTTCAAAAATTAAACAAATGTGTACAAATGAGAAAAAAATTTTTTTTTCCCATCTTCTGACGCTAATAACTTTTTCATACTTTAGCGCATGGAGCTGTATGAGGTGTCATTTTTTTGTGAAATGAGACGAAGTTTTCATTGGTACCATTCTGAGGTCTGTGCGACATTTTGATTATTTTTTTATTTCATTTTTTTATGTGATGTAAAAAGGTGTAAAAGTCGCATTTCGGACATTTGGGCACCATTTCCCGCCTCGGAGGTCACTGCCGGCCGTAACTGTTTTTATATTTTGATAGATCTGGCATTTTGGGACGTGGCGATACCTGATATGTTTGATTTTTTTTTTTTACTGTTTATTATGTTTCATATCAGTTCTAGGGAAAGGGGAGTGATTTGAATTTTTAATATTTTATTAATTTTTTTTTATTTTTTAAACTTTTTATTTTTCTTTTTTTTTTTCCACCATTTCTTAGACCATCTAGGGTACATTAACCCTAGATGGTCAGATCGCTCCTACCATATACTGCAATACTTCTGTATTGCAATATATGGCATTTTTGCAGCAAATTCATTACAATGAGCCACTGGCTCATTGTAACCAATCTGCAGAAGCCATGTAGCCTTGTGTCAAACGAAGACCCGAGGCTGCCATGGCAACCGATCGCCGCCCCCCGGTGATGTTCGGGGGCGCAGCGATCGTAATTAAGATGCCCACGCGCCGCCGTCTTTTAAACGCCGCCGGCAAAGTCGGGGTTGATAAAGGGTTCATAGCAATATGCAAAAACCCCCACCCTTGTATGAAGAGGACTCAGCATGTGAGCCCTCTTCATACACTCCTTATACCTCTGCGCCGTAGAGCTACGGCGCAGAGTGTTAAGGGGTTAAAGAAAAAAAAATATATAAAAACCGGAGCCTAGCCTTTTCTTGGGGCCTGGAGGCAGCCGAGGCCCAGAATACCAGAGTGGCTGGCGTTTGCGGCCTAGGGCACCTTTTAGCAACCGAGTGCCCAAACCGAAACCGCGCTTATTTATCGCGAGGTGCCAAAATTAAAGCCGTAAGTTATTGCTCCCTGTTCTTCAACAACTTTCAGATTGGCCTCTTGAGGACAGCAACACAGTAGAAAGATGGAAAATTTTCATCATTTTAGCTGCTTTCTAGTGTCCCTCTGTACACCGAGAATCATGGGGCCAGCAGGAGGTCCTCCATGGATAATTCTGCCCTGTCTACTCATTCTCCCTCTTCGTACAGTTCTAAATAGAGCAACAAGTATCAACATATGTCTGAAAGCAGCATCTTTTAAGTGGCTTGCAACTGCAGGAAGATTCTTTGAGTTCTGTCTGGGGTGCTGGTCCAAGTGCCCTTCAGAAAGGGCTTGGAGTGCCGCCTCTGGCACCCGTGCCATAGGTTTGCCACCACTGGCCTAGGGCATGTTGATGTCATGGTGCTTGGTATGGGGACCGGAGGGCTGTCCTACAGCCTGGCAGGTCTCCAGCAGGTGGTGTGTGCAAGAAATAAGGAGGAACAAGCTGATTTATACTGGGTTTTTCCTGGGGCAACCCCTGAGTGTCTAGATAGGTCCTAGGCAATGGATGGGGAAGCCATGGTGGTAGACAGCCATATCCAGGTATCAGACGGAGGCAACGTTGTGCAAATTAACTCATGGGGCCACATTTATCACTTTTGTGCGCCTAAGTGTAGTAGTTGCGCCTAAATTCTGGCGCACTGTTTTGCCAGAATTATCACAAGCTATAACCATCTGTGATAAGTATATTTTCTGCCTCTTATTAATCACTTTACTTTAAAACAGTTTAGGCGCAATTTTGGCGCAGTTTAGGCGCAATGTTAGATTCAGGCACTTACATGTCATCCTGCTACAAGCTCCTCTCTGCTTCTCCCACATCCCAGAATGAAGATAACACTCACAGCAGCACCCAGGTGTGTGACACCCTGCACCCAGTGACCTCCTCAGCAGGGGCATCTCCTGGAGGGGATCCCCCAGTGCTGGTCTCCTGCTGCACCCCTGTAATTCTGCACAATATCCCCCTCAGACACTGTGCAGAATTACATGGGGGACACTTGTTTGTAGTATCTGCAAACTTCTGCAAACTTGTGCAAACTTCTCTTGCTCTTGCTGTGAGCTCAGCGTTTTGCAGAATATTTTGTAAATAGAAGGTGATGAACTGTAAATAGAGTGCAGCTCCTGTCTGCAGTGTATCTAATGTATCTATTATATGTTCCAGTGTCTGGCTGAGCTCTGCTGCTAGAAATGAGCTCTTCTGCAAAGGGGCTCAGTGCTTTCTTCTCAGATAACGCCACCTTCGGGCTGGAGTGTTTTTGCGCCCGTTTTTGCGCCTAAATGAAAACGTTGCAAGTGATGAATATAATTAGGCGCAGCAAAACATCTGGATTGGTAAGATAGATGAGGGAAAGCTGGTTATTTCTGCTGCACGGCTAGTTTGGCGTTTAATCGCAAAAATGGTGCGCCTGAATGAAAAGGCGCAAAAACAACAGAAAAAAACGAGTGATAAATGTGGCCCATGGTTCTTTATTGAACAGGTAGCAGGCAACGGGTCTAAATGGTCAACAGCAGATTCTGGTACTGGAGTAGTCATGGAGAGTGGTCCTCGGGAATAAAGTACCAGCCTGGTAGTAGATGCAGGCTGGGGTAATTGGATGGAATTGTGTCCAAACTCTGGAAGCTGCAACTCTGGATTAGAGTTTCCTGACTTGGGGTCCTGAGATTGATTTCTGTGTCAGCACTGACTCTGTTCACTCTGTCCATGTGCTAAGAACGCTGACAGGCAAAGACAGACTCTCTGCTCTGTGGAAAGACCATGAACTCTGGACCATGTGCTCCCACTGCACAGGGGTTTTATAGCACCTCTCCAATCACACTCCAATTTACAATACAGACCCATAATTGGATAACATCTTGCACCCATTTAACTATTGCCCATCCAGGTAGTTTCTACAGCTGCTATTACATACTGACCAGGTTCTAGAACCTTCATAGAGGGTTCGCGACTCCCCCTAACAGCTCCTGACCTAGAAAGGGCGCTCTTCACAACTACCAGCCTGCCTATGTATTGGCAGGGGTGTTGCACATGTATAGTAAAAAAGAAAACGGACAAACACTATTAATAAATATTTCAAAAATACATTAACATTTCCCAATATAATAAAAATACACAACAAAAAACATTGCCCTAGTCACCACATTTGCCCGAGACTATACATATTGTATATGAAAACAACCAAAACAAAATGGGGAATTCATTAATAGTTTTCATTTTGTTAGTTAATTTGAAAAAGAAAAAATACACTATAAATGGCAAAAAAGCCATTTTTTTTCCCCTGCAAATAAATTTAAGGTATCGTGCAATAAAAAGATGTTATGATCCTTAAACCCCACGTCCTAAAATGTCCCGGTCATTTACCCCGTACAGCTGAGGCCCTTTTTTCTTTTTTGTTTCCTTTTTTTTTTTTTACTCCACCCACCTTCAAAAATCTAGTTTTTCCATGACGGCCCACCTGGAGGATTACCCCTTGACCTCTGCAGGGACAGGAAGGAGAGAGGTTAAATGTCCCTCCCCCTGCATCCCTCTCCAGTGTTCTTCCTGTCCCTACACAGGTCATTGGGAAGAGAGGGTCTCTCTCCTTCTCATCTCCTTAGGGGGGTGGGAGTGGAGGGGGACGCCTTGGAGGCGCGGTACCTGAGATCCTCTCCTCTCCGGGCCTCGATCGGTTTCTTTCCTGGCTGACATCGTGGAGGGGTGTGTGGTGCGATCCCTGCAGTCCCTCGGTGATCTACGGCAGCACCGTATGTTTCGGTTCCCAACGGTGAAACGCAGCTGCGTTCCACAAGGCCCGATGACAACTTCCGCTATGCGTTCCACAAGGCCCGATGACAACTTCCGCTATGCGTTCCACAAGGCCCGATGACAACTTCCGCTATGCGTTCCACAAGGCCCGATGACAACTTCCGCTATGCGTTCCACAAGGCCCGATGACAACTTCCGCTATGCGTTCCACAAGGCCCGATGACAACTTCCGCTATGCGTTCCACAAGGCCCGATGACAACTTCCGCTATGCGTTCCACAAGGCCCGATGACAACTTCCGCTATGCGCGTCGCACCAGAAGTGACGCCGGCCCTCTCGTCATTGGCGTTCGGGAGTCAGGAGCGGTGAGTTTAAAAAGCAGAGAGTCTACTAGAGACCTCTCTTGCTACCAGGACGTTCGCAGGTTTTCTTATCTAAGTGTGTCACACACAAGGCGCAGGTTAGTAAAATGTGTCCCATGGCTGGTGTTTTTTTTTTTTTTTTTTGTACTTGTCACGGCTCCACTCACACCTCTACCTCCTCCCTTGTCCACAGGCAACATGGACCCAGTCCCCCTTTCTCAGATATCTGTAAGTTAAGGGGGTCTGAAGGGCGGAATTGTGGAGGGGGGGCCCTGTAAATACATACATCCTCATGTTTTCTTCTCACACCTAGGAGAAAAAGGAAAAAGAGAAGAAAGAGGATAAAAAAGAGGAAAGGAAGGAAGATAAGTAAAAAACTAAGACTCTTCAATCCCGTTGATGCAACATGTGTTTTAACAAACTTCCAGAATCCTACAAAAAACCGTTGTGCAAAGATTGTGCGAATAACATAATGCGCGAGGAAAAAGCGTCCTTCATGGATGAGATGAGATCTGTTTAAATCTGAAGTAAAAAGCACAGTTGCATCCCTCCTTTCCGAAGGAATTCCTCCAAAAAGGTTCAAACCCTCTGAACCCAATCCGGAGGAAATGGATTCAGATCCTGAAAGGGCTTCCTGTTCCTTCCAAGGTGGTGAAGAGGAGCAGCTAGACAGCCAGGAGCAAAAAAATGACACTAGATTCCTCTTCCCTATGGACAACCTGGACACCTTACTATGGGCGGTCCGAGAAACACTGAATGTTGAAGAACCTGTAGAAACAAAGTCTGTACAATACGAGCTTTTCGGTTGTTTAAGAGCAAAAAAGAAAAGTCTTTCCAGTCAATAATGTACTGGAAGACCTTATCTGGGAAGAGTGCAAAGACCCAGAGAAACGGCTATCAGTAGCCAAAGACTTCAGGAATAGACTTGGGTTTGACGAGGAAAAATCCAGGTTACGAAAGTGGTAAAGAAGACTGACCTCCCTTTCGAGGATGCGACTCAACTTAAGGACCCCATGGATCGCAAATCTGACAGCGTCTTAAAGAAAACCTGGGAATCGGCAATGCTGAACCTAAAGGCAAATATCGCAACTACATCTGTCGCCAGAACAATGACCTGCTGGCTAAACGGGTTAGAGAACCAGATTATCAGCGGGACCTCAAGAGAAAAACTCTCTTCTAAAACTAGCAACCACCTTTATTGCAGATGCGTCAGGGGAATGCGTCAGATTCTCCGCCAAAGAAGGAGCACTAGTCTAATGTCGCCCGTAGAGCCCTCTGGTTCAAGCAATGGTCGGGAGACTTTAGGTCAAAATCAAATTTATGTGGCATACCTTTTACTGGTGAGTTCCTATTTGGTCCAGAATTGGACATGATCCTGGAGAAAGCTGCAGATAGGAAAAAAGGCTTTCCAGAACCCAGACAGAAGAGGCATTCCTTTCGTGATTCCCGTGACAAAATTTCATCCTATG
The DNA here is from genome assembly GCF_040894005.1 of Engystomops pustulosus. NCBI lineage: Eukaryota > Metazoa > Chordata > Amphibia > Anura > Leptodactylidae > Engystomops > Engystomops pustulosus. The sequence continues at coordinate 138,613,052 of NC_092413.1, read as the reverse complement.
GATGGAGCTACACAAAAGGAGGTAGAGGTAGAGGTTACAGTTCCTTCCAGAGTACCCAACCCAACCCTGCCCGAAAACAATGACGCCAGGGTCGGGGGAAGACTAGCTCTTTTCCCCGCTCAGTGGGAACAAAATATAAGAAATACATGGATTCTACAAGTCATACGGAAGGGCTACAAGATTGAGTTGAACACTCCACCTCCTCAAACGTTTGTGACAACAAGAACATCATCTCAGCAGATGCTTCTTCTTATGTGGGAAGAAGTCCAGTCTCTGTTACTCAAAGACGTAATATCTTCTGTACCTCCTCATCAACAGAAGAAAGGATTCTACTCTCCCCTCTTCTTAGTTCAGAAACCGAATGGAGCCTACAGAATGATTATAAGGAGCAGCTCTATGCACCATCGACTTGAAAGACGCGTATTACCACGTCCCAATCCATCCCTTCTCTCAAAGATAATTGAGATTCGCGATCTTGTCCCCAGAAAACCAGGTAAAGCACTTTCAATTCAGAGCTCTACCATTCGGGATCTCCTCGGCTCCCAGACTGTTTACAAAAATTATGGCAGAAGTGGTAGCAGTCTTAAAGGAAACCTACCACTTGTAGTGGCAGGTTTCCGATGGCAATATCGGGCACCAGCTCAGGGTGAGCTGGTGCCGGAGCTTATTTTAGTTAGTGTTTTAAACGCGGCTCTCATTCACTTCCTATGTAGCCGCGTGCACGGTAAGCGCCGAGCGCGTACCTGCCTGCGCCGGCTACAACGTTTAAAAAGTGTTTTATACCGCGGTTTAAAACACTAACTAAAATAAGCTCCGGCACCAGCTCACCCTGAGCTGGTGCCCGATATTGCCATCGGAAACCTGCCACTACAAGTGGTAGGTTTCCTTTAAGACAAAAGAACATACTACTGATCCCTTATTTAGATCTCCTTCTAATCTCCAGCTCAGAGGAAACTGTTTTATTCCAGAGAGACAAGACAATAGCAGTCCTAGAACACTTAGGTTGGATAATAAATTTCGAAAAATCAAATCTTCAACCAAGGTAAAATTTCTAGGAATTCTACTGGACTCAGTGCACCAATGCTCTCTTCTCCCAGAAGAGAAGGTCAAAAATCTTGTTTTGCAGGTGTCGATGTTCCAAAGCAGGCAGAAGTGTTCAATCAGAGAGGCCATGAAACTCCTGGGCCTTCTCACGACCTGTATAGCCGGTGTCCCCTGGGCTCAAAACCATACAAGAGACCTCCAGAATTGGATTCTTTCATCTTGGCACAAGAATTTAAACCATCTGGAGAAGAAAATAAACATTCCCCTATGGGTAAAAAATTCTCTAAACTGGTGGAAGACAGTAGAAAATCTTACCAGGGGCTTAAAATGGAGCAATTGGCCAATAACATCCATTTTGACAGACGCAAGCAAGACAGGTTGGGGAGCAAAACTTCCAGGAAAACTGGTTCAGGGCCAATGGTCCCAGTCAGAGATAAACAGATCCTCAAACTACAAAGAACTGAAGGCAGTCTGGGAAACCCTGAAGGTCTGCTCGGAACAATTACAGGGCCAAAACCTCAAAATATTATCGGACAACACGACCACAGTTGCCTACCTCAAACGCCAAGGGGGCACACAATCCACATCTCTACTAAAAATATCAAAAAAGATCTTTCTTTGGGCTCTCTGACGGCCGTCCATCTGAAGGGATCAGAAAACAAAGAGGCAGATTTCCTGAGCAGGTACACTCTAGATCCCCACGAGTGGTGCCTAAACAAGGAGGTATTCTCCCACTTGACTCGAAAATGGGGAATACCACAAATAGACCTATTTGCCACCAGGGAGAACAAGAAGGCAGGCCACTACTTCTCCTTGCAGAAGAACACCCCAGACTACCTTCTAGATGCCTTCTGCCACAGTTGGCATGCAAAGCTAGCCTATGCCTTCCCTCCACTTCCTCTGATTTCAAGGACAGTGCAAAAAATAAGACAGGATGACCTCAAAATTATCTTGATAGTTCCCTTCTGGCCAAAAAGAAGCTGGTTCCCAGCACTAAAGAATATGGCATTAGAAGAACCAGTCATTCTCCCTCAAAGGAAGGATCTCCTATATCAGGGGTCGGTTCATCATCCCAATCCAGAATCATTCCATCTATCAGCCTGGATCCTGAGAAACAAATGCTGAAAGCTAAAGGGCTCTCAGAAGAAGTCATGGCAACATTACAAGCAAGTAGAAAGCCAGTTACTTCAGCGATCTACCACAAAATCTGGAAAAGATTTGTATCCTTTTGCCATCCTGAAATCCCTAATCTGTCTTCTCCTAACATACAGCAGATATTGGAGTTTCTTCAAGCAGGGTTGTCTAAAGGCCTTAAGACCAGCACGCTAAAGGTTCAAGTCTCAGCCCTCAGTGTCTTCTTTGATGTCTCTCTGGCTGACCATAGGTGGGTAAGACGTTTTCTTAGAGCATCCACTAGACTTAGTCCTAAATGTCCCATCAGGACTCCTCCTTGGGACTTATCAATAGTCCTGAATGGCCTTGTACGAGGTCCTTTCGAGCTTCTAGAGGACGCAAGTATAAAAAATATCACCTTAAAAACCGCCTTTCTCGTTGCTATAACAGCTAGAAGGCTGGGAGAAATTCAAGCACTCTCCATAAATGAACCCTACCTGAAAATTAAGGATGATAGAATATCCTTAATGCTTGATCCAAAGTAACAGACTTTCATCGTAACCAGGAAATTATTCTCCCCTCCTTTTGCCAAAACCCCAAATCTTCAGGAGAAGCTAAATGGCATACTTTAGACGTGAGAAGAATAGTGCTTCACTATCTCGAAATAACTAATAGCTGGCGGAAAGATTCAAACTTGTTTCTTCAGTTCCAGGGCAAGAACAGGGGGAGCAAAGCGTCGAAGATCACCATGGCCGCTGGATTAGACAGACTATCCGGGACTGTTATACTATCCAAAACTTAGAAGTTCCTACAAATCTTAAAGCCCACTCTACCAGGGCAGTGGCCACTTCCTGGGCAGAGCGAGCGGGAGCATCCCTGGACCAAATCTGTAAAGCCGCAACCTGGTCCAGTTCCATAATCTCTGCAAGACACTACAGACTGGACTTACATTCTGTCAAGGACTTATCATTTGGTAGAAAAGTTCTACAAACAGTAGTCCCTCCCTAAAAATTCCCTAAGTTATCTGGTATATCTCCAGGTGGGCCATCATGGAAAGCGAGAATTAGACTCGCTGGTAATTCGTTTTCCATCTAGTCCACCATGACGGCCTGGAATTTTTTCCCAACCCTTCCAAATGTTACTATATGGTTTTTGTTGTATGTGGAGTAACATGCTAATAAAACCTCTTGCATCCTTCCTTGGTGTAATTATTTGGTAGAACACTGGAGAGGGATGCAGGGGGAGGGATATTTAACCACTCTCCTTCCTGTCCCTGCAGAGGTCAAGGGGTAATCCTACAGGTGGGCCGTCATGGTGGACTCGATGGAAAACGAATTACCGGTGAGTCTAATTCTCGCTTTTTTTTTTTTCCCCCATGTAAAGAGCTTTATGACTGCTTGTTTTCTGAGCAACAAATTGCACTTTGTAATTTCTCACTTCCCAGCACTTTAACTACAGTCAAATGTAGTAAAATTGGTTAAAAATGCATTTGCACCATATTCTTGTGGGCTTGGATTTTATGGCTTTCACTGTGCGCCCCAAATGACATGTCTGCTTTATTCTTTGGGTCGGTGCGATCACAGGGATACCACATTTTATATAGCTTTTATGTTTTCTTACATTTACAAAATTTAAAACCTCCTGTAAAAAAAAAACAAAACAAAACAAAAAAAACTTCAATTTACCATCTTCTGGCACTAATAACTTTTTCATACTTGTGTATGGAGCTGTGTGTGTGATATAATTTTTTTGCAAGTTGAGATTAAGTTTTCAATGCTACCAACTTGAGGACTGTACGGCCTATTGATCACTTTTTTTTTTTTTTTTTCCTTCCCTTTTGGGGGGTGCTATTCTCTATTACAGGTTTAAACGTTGTAAATAATTGTTGTTGTTATATTTTGATCAGATGTTTTGGGAGGTAGTGATGCCTAGCATGTTTGATTTTTACCGATACTGTCATGATAACAGATCTCCACTCTCCAATGACATCATGGGTAATGAAGCTCTTGGCCAATATGTAGGAGTTAACCTGTTTAGTGCTGCGGTCAATCACCACCTTCTGTGATGTCATCAGAGGCTGGCGATCGGTAGCCATGGCAGTCTACAGCCTCATAGACTCCTAAGCCTGCCATGAACAGTGATCTCTAATAGCCTGCTGATGGTTAAAGTTTAAATCGCCCCCTTCCCCTAGAATACATATAAAAATACACAGTAAAGGTCAAAAACATGTTTGCTATTGCCACATCCTAAAATGCCCAAAATTTTAAAAAAGATTAGACCCAGCCATGAATGCTGTTATTGTGTCAATTCATTTAATTGATGCATTTCTACTCCTCCGCCCCCCAATAATGGTTAATAAGTTTTAAAAAAAATGGGGCACAGCCACCCCAAAATGTTATCACTGGAAAACAAAAGCTATTTTGATATTTGTACCATATGTAGTGGTCATGACCAAACTAGATCATGGGTAGGCTGGGTCAGATTCCTCGCCATGGTCCTGAACATTTCATTAAAGGGAACCTACCACCACGATTCTACCTATAAAGGTAGAACGTTAACTTTTGATAAACTTTATTCCCTAATATGTAAATTTTGTTATGCGGCTACTGGGGCGTGGAGTAGCCGGGCACAAGGCTACACGGCGTGGCTACTCCGCGCTCCAGTAGCCACGTTACTCCTCCTACCCTGTTGTGTGCGGCGCGCAGCTCCTCGTTGCTGCGCGCCCTCGTCCGACATGCTGGTGTTCTGCAGAACGCAGGCCCGCGGCTGAGCAGCCACAGCTTTGAGGCCAGAGCTACTGCGCATGCGCAGAACTCCGGCTCGTCGGACGAGGGCGCGCAGCTACGAGGAGCTGCGCGCCGCACACAACAGGGTAGGAGTAACGTGGCTACTGGGGCGTGGAGTAGCGCGCTTTGTGGCCTCTTGCCCGGCTACTCCTTTATAGGTAGAATCATGGTGGTAGGTTCCCTTTAACAACTGGTTGTAGGCCTTTGAAAAGGACTTGACATGGCACAGCAAATTTACCATACTTCACATTTCACAATACAGATTCCATATAATAACATTTTTGTACAAGTTAAACATTAAGTTGCCACTGGGAACCACCTGGATGTGGTAGTTGGCTTCCCATAGGCTTTGACATTGACACTTGAGGTAATAGATGATTTATGGATATATATGTGCCTAGTTGCTGCTTCCTTGTTCTTACTCCAGGCCCCTTGTAATTGCTACTTGCATTAGAATAACTAGACAATGCAGAAAAAATATAGATAGTATAATGACTAAGGGGCCTTAAAAGTACCCCACAAATTGAGCAATGTGAACTTGGTTGCCTAACTGGCAGTGTGGTTACATCTAGGGAACTTGTTGGTCCATTATGGAGTCTTTGTACTTATTCTTTGTTCTTCTTTCTTTCTGCAATTAACCTTGTGCACACAGCTTAATAATGTATACTGGAAAATATGGAGTCTGACACTTTTTTTTTTTTCTTTTACAGTTTGGACATTTCCTACTCAATTACATGCAATATAATTACTGTATATACTTGAGTATAAGCCGAGGCCCCTAATTTTGCCTGGGCACCGCCATCTTTCTTCTGATCGGTTGCCATGACAGCCTCGGGTCTTCGTCTGACCTGAGGCTGAATGGCTTCTGCAGATTCGTTACAATGAGCCAGTGGCTCATTGTAACAAATCACATGTAAAAACGCCATATACTGCAATACAGAAGTATCGCAGTATATGGTAGGAGCGATCTGACCATCTAGGGTTAACATACCCTAGAGCAGTGGTGGCGAACCTATGGCAAGGGTGCAAGAGGTGGCACTCAGAGCCATTTCTGTGGGCACCCGGGCCATTGCCCCAGCACACCAGACCGGACTCAAAGAATCTTCCTGCAGTTCCAAGCAACTTAAAAGATGCTGCTTTCAGTCATATTTTGATACTTCCTTCACTATTTGGGACTGTAGGAAGAGGGAGAATAAGAAGACGGGGCCAAATTATCTTTGGAGGACCTCTTGCTGGCCCCACAATTTTCTCTGTGTATAGAGGGACACTGAAAAGAAGCTAAAATGATGAAAATTTTCTACTGTGTTGCTGTCCTCAGGAGGCCAATATGATTTAAAGTTGTTGAACAGGGAGAAATAAGTTACTGCTTTAATTTTTGGTTGGCACCTCACGATAAATAACGGGGGGGGGGGGGGGGGGTGTATTGCAGTTTGGGCACTCGGCCGCTAAAAGGTTCGCCATCACTGCCCTAGAGGGTCTAAGAAATAGTGGGAAAGAAAAAAGATAAAAAAATTAATAAAATATTAAAAATTTAAATCGCCCCCCTTTCCCTAGAACTGATATAAAACATAATAAACAGTAAAAATCACAAACACATTAGGTATCGCCGCATCCCAAAATGCCCGATCTATCAAAATATAAAAATGGTTATAAATGGCAGTGACCTCCAAGACGGGAAATGGCGTCCAAATGTTCGAAATGCGATTTTTACACCATTTTACATCACATAAAAAGTGAGCAAAATGTCACACAGTCCTCAAAATGGTAGCAATGAAAACGTTGTCTCATTTCGCAATAAAAGGCACCTCACTCAGCTCTGTACACCAAAGTATGAAAAAGTTATTAGTGTCTGATGGGAATTTTTTTTTTTTTTTTTTGTACACATTTGTTTAATTTTTGAAAATGTATTAAAACACAATAAAACCTATATAAATTTGGTATCGCCGCGATCGTACTGAACCAAAGAATAAAGTAGAGGTGTTTTTTGAAGCACACAGTCAGTCGTAAAAACTGAGCCCACAAGAACTTGACGCACATGCGTTTTTTTTTTTTTTTTTTTAATTTTTCCACATTTGGAATTTTTTTTCCAACTTCCCATTATACGGCATGTTAAAATAAATAACATTACGGGAAAGTAAAATTTGTTACGCACAAAATAAGCCATTACACAGCTCTGTACGCGTAAAAATGAAAAGGTTATGGATTTTTGAAGGTGGAGAGCGAGAAAAGAGCGAAAAAACCCTGCGTCCTTAAAGGGTTAATTTATTGCTGTAAAAAGACCTACAAAACAGTCATAGAGCAAATCTCTGAAAATAAAAGCCATACCTATTGCTTATATAAAGTGTCTGATTACTACTTTCATCCCACACCCCCTCTATTTGCCCCCCATCAACCGCTATGACACATCTTTAATCTAGCCTCTCATGGTCATGCTTTCTGTGGACCTGTTGTGCTTCTATCTCCCTCTCTTTGGGGTTTTTGGTCTAGCCAATGTATTAATATGGCTTTTTTACCGGCCAAGCGTTTGCTATGAATTTCATCAGAGAAATTATAATTGGGTTTCTAAAGAAAAATGCACGACCATAAATTTTTGGTCATTTAGATTTAAGAGTTTATCTAATTTGGGATTATTTTTTTGCCTCTTTTTACCAGTCTTGTTTGAAACGTGGTCTTCAGAATGATGATTAACTGTGCATAGTAGAGAAAATGGGATTTTATTTTTGTATATGTTCAGAAGTGAGTATTTTTTTAGTTTTTCTTCATTTGAGCATTTTTTTTTTAAAGGCCTTATGGATAAAATCAAAATTATGAGATTCCCATAAGAACAAGACCTCTTTTGCTAACTTCACTTTTATTTTCCAAATATCTCTGATATTTTGGTAAAGGAAATCTACCATTTTTAAAAAGGTGTACATGTACAACATACAGATACTCGCCTACACTCCTCAGTATGTTGATCCTGATGCTGTCCTTCTCTAATCTTGATACGCTGGGATCACCTAGAAAATAAATTTATAATTAGTAGCCCGAAGAGCGTGGACAAGATAATTATGCACGCCCCCTTTGTGACATCCCTTCCCTCTCCAACATGGCATTTATCATGCAGGAACCATTCATTTACGCCTCTCGCATGGCGTTGCCAGGTGTCGGAGTGTGCATAATTGGCAGCCATGTGTGCTGGACATCCCCGTGCTCCTTGCTGATAAGCTTGTTTTCTAGGTGATCCAGACATGTCAGGATTAGCGGAGGACAATCTTGGGATCAAGAGGAGCTCAGTTGAGTACATGTTTTGAAAATATTTCACAAGGTTTTCTGTGGTATTTTGTAGATATGATTTTTTTTTTTTTTTTTTTTCGATCTTTACTTCCTATTTTAATATTATGAAGCAAAATTCTGACATTATTTAAATTGTAAGTTTCTGCTTCGTCTTCTATTGTAAAGGAGTCATTCAATTCTTTAAGAAATCTAAAGACGCAGGGCAGGTTGTAGATTGTAATATTAGGCACCTCTAGACCTCCAACTCTGGGTTTCTGCGTCTTTCTTAATGAGATTTTGGATGTTTTACCCCTCAATAAAAACTTGTTTATACTGTAGTACTTTATTCATTTTTAACAAACATCTCTTCAACTCCAATTTTACTCTAGAACTAATTGGAGAGAAATGTCCTATAAATGATCTTGCTATATTAATATCAAGATATTTCATGGATGACCCTGCTAATTGTAATTTATTTCTTATATTCTAGATTGTTTCATCATTTTTATTTAACAATAAAATATTACGGTTTTCCATTGTGTCTCCCATGACGGCCCCTCTTGGAGAATGACTCCTTGACCTCTTTAGGTACAGGAAGCAGAGAAGTTAAATACCCACCCCCTGCATCTACGCTCCAGTGTTTTCCTGTCCCTACACAGGGCAGGGAATAGAGAAATCTCTCCTCCGATCCTTCCATCCAAGAAGGACAGTGAGAGGGGAGCATGTGTGGCGTGGGGATCCTCCTCTTACCCATCCGGTCCAGGACAGCGTTTGGTGCATACGACCCTTCCCTTGTCGGCATGTCGGGCCGGTAGTTCCGGCTCTGTCCGTGACCCCGTGAGGTTTACTACACCTGGACTTCTACAAAATGGCGGCGACGGTAAGATTAAATGTTAGCGGGGACGCACAGTGATCTGAGGTCTAATACATTCGGTGGACTGGGCGTTGGTAATCCTTATCAGCTGGTAAGGTACCTATACAATGGTGCTCCCTTTACAAAGAATTATGATGGCTAGTATGGTAAAAGCATGCTGTATATCTTTCAGGCTTAACATATCAGGCCATCTGTATTGCCTTACCTCACGAGGTTGTGTGTTAAAGGCAAGTATGTACCGTATACCCCCTGTGTATATGTATCGGCTATTTGGACAAATGCACCTATGTGTATAATATATATATATATATATATATATATATATATATATATGTGCTGTGTATAACCATTGGCAGTATTGAATCCTGCGCCATGGAGGCTGTGTCTATAGATCCCCCGCCTATAGCTCCTGTGAGTGGTTTCGGGGTGTCTGTGTTACTGTGGGTTGTATCCTAACATACACAAGTTACTTATGTTACTGTTAAATAGTAATACTATTCTCCTTCTCTGTTGGTAGGAACTGAAAGAGAAGGAGAAACATAGAGAACCGAAGGATCTGCCTCCTAAAAATGCAGGAAAAAGAAGTTACCTCCCGTAGATGCAATATGTGCTTTAACAAGTTATCTAATGACTATTAGAAATCCAACTGCAAAGACTGTATTGATAATCTCTTAAGAGAGGAGAAAACATCCTTTATGGACGAAATGAGAACCTTTATTAACCCCTTCCCGACGGGTCCCGGTGCATGGAGAGGGCTCGCGGGCCGAGCCCTCTCCATAGCCGGTAAATCTTTGCTGCATATTGCAGCAAAGGCTTACCGGTAACACCCGCGATCGGTGCTAGCACCGATCGCGGGTGCTTTCACCGCGATCACCTCCGGCAATGCTGCCGGAGGCTTCAAAAAGATGGCGCCGCATGGGCGCCGCCATCTTGGCGCGGATCTTCGCTCCCCGATGACGTCACGGGGAGCGGTGATCCGTTGCCATGACAGCATCGGGCCTCACGAAGGCCCGAAGCTGTCTCGTTTTAACCTATTCATTACAATGTGCTATCAGCACATTGTAATGAATGAGGAGTAAAATCCCCATATCCTGCCATATTGCAGTATGGCAGTATATGGTAGGATCGATCAGACAACCTAGGGTTAAAGTACCCTAGGGAGTCTGAAAAATAGTTAAAGTAAAAGTAAAAAAAAGTTTAAAAAAAAAAAATTATATTAAAAAAACCTAAAAATTCAAATCCCCCCCCCCTTTCCCTAGAACTGATATTAATATTAATAAACAGTAAAAATCATAAACACATTAGGTATCACCGCGTCCGAAAATGTCCGATCTATCAAAATATAACGGTTTTTCACTGCGTTTAACCCCGTAACGGAAAATAGCGTCCAAAGTCAAAAATGACATTTTTTTGCCATTTTGGAAAATATAAAAAAATTAATAAAAAGTGATCAAAAGGTAGCACAGTCCTAACAATGATAGCAATGAAAACGCCATCAAAAGTCGCAAAAAATGACACCACCCACAGCTTCGTACACCAAAGTATGAAAAAGTTATTAGCGCCAGAAGATGACAAAATCAAAAAAAAAAATTTTTGTACAGGAGGTTTTAATTTTTTTAAATGTATGAAAACATTATAAAACCTGTACAAATGTGGTATCCCTGTAATCGTAGCAACCCAAAGAATAAAGTAGACCTGTCATTTGGGGCACACATTGAAAGCTGTAAAATCCAAGCCCACAAGAAAACGTCGCAAATGTGTTTTTTCACCATTTTCACTGCATTTGGAATTTTTTTCCCGCTTCCCAGTACGCGCCATGGAACATTAAATACCGTCACTACGAAGTGCAATTTGTTACGCAGAAAATAAGCCATAACAGAGCTCTTTATGTGGAAAAATAAAAAAGTTATAGATTTTTGAAGGTGGGGTGTGAAAAATGGAAGTGAAAAAACTAAAAAAGGCCAAGTAGTTAAGGGGTTAAGGGGGAGGTTCAATGTTCATTAGCTAATCTTTTGCCTCAGGAGCCTTTACCAAAAAGGCAAAGAGTAGAAAATCTATCAGAGTCCGAAGTAGAGTCCGTAGATCAGGAACCTTTTTGGCTGAGAGAGCCATGAGCGCCACATATTTTAACTGGTTAAGGACTGGGCCCTTTCCCGTTTTTTTTTCATGTCCATTTTTCACTCCCCACCTTCAAAAATCTATAACTTTTTTATTTTTACACATAAAAAGCTATGTTACAGCTTGTTTTTTGCGTAACAAATTGCACTTCATAGTGATCACATTGAATATTCCATGCCATGTACTGGGAAGAGAGGAAAAAAATTCCAAATGCAGTGAAAATAGTGAAAAAACGCATTTGTGTCATATTCTTGTGGGCTTGGATATTACGGCTTTCACTTCACGCCACAAATGACGCATCTAATTTATTCTTTGGGTCAATACGATTATAGGGATACCAGATTTGTGTAGGTTTTATGTTTTCATACATTTACAAAAATTAAAACCTCCTGTACAAATTTTTTTTTTTATTTTGCTGTCTTCTTGTGCTTAACTTTTTCATACTTCGTTGTATGGAGTTGAGGGTGGTGTCATCTTTTGCGACTTTTGATGATGTTTTCAATGATATTATTTTTAGGACTGTACGACCTTTTGATCACTTTTTATAGAATTTTTAATTCTTTTTTAAATGGCAAAAAAGTGGCAGTTTTGACGAGTGGCGATTTTCCGTTACGGGGTTAAACGCAGTGAAAAACGGTTATTATATTTTGATCAGACATTTTCGGACGCGGCGATACCTAATGTGTTTATGACTTTTACTGTTTATTTATATTAGTTCTAGGGAAAGGGGGGTGATTTGAATTTTTATGTTTTTTTATAATTTTTTTTTTTTATTTATACTATTTTTCAGACTCCCTAGGGTACTTTAACCCTAGGTTGTCTGATCGATCCTACCATATACTGCCATACTACAGTATGGCAGTATATGGGGATTTTACTCCTCATACATTTACAATGGCAAAGCTACCATGGCGACGGATCGCCGCTCCCCAATGACGTCACTGGGAGCGAGGATCCTCGGAAAGATGGCGGCGCCCATGCCTGTTTGAAGCCGCCGGCTTTGCCGGCGGCGATCAGCAAGAAAACACCCGCGATCGGTGCCGGCACCGATCGTGGGTGTTACCGGTAAGCCTTTGCTGCATAATGCAGCAGACACTTACCGGCTATGGAGAGGGCTCGGCCCGCGAGCCTTCTCCATGCATCGGAACGCAACCGCCGCCGTGAATACATGGCGGGCGCGAACCGGTTAAAATGTTATTCCGTAAGAGCCGTACCATATGCACATGCCCCCCATGTGTCATGAGTAGTCCCAGTGTCACGGGTTTTGCGATCTACATCTCAGATTGCAGGCACACTCTCCGTGGCGGCACCCCTTTCCGAGCTCACTCAACGCACCACTTTGTTGCTCCCGTCCCGGTTGGCCAGCGAGCACGCGCCGGCACTTGTAGATGTAAAGGGTCAGCGTGCCGCTGATTGGCGCTGCCCACTTCCCGGGTTCCTATAAAGACCGGCGGCTCCCAGCTTTCCCCTCCGGATCTTTGTGCAATGCTTCCTCATGGACAAAGCACTGTGTTTCCTTCACAAGTGTTGGCTTCCTGTTGTGACCACGGCCCTGTTCCTGATTCTGCTTCTTCACTACCAGCCCTGATCTCTTGCTCTGTCCCCAACCTTGCATCATTGCCACCTGCCTTAACCATCTGTCTGTTCCTGACCACGAGACTGCCTAGTGATCCTGTACCTCGACCTTGGCTGCCACTGTGAACAAGTCGTGCCTGTGGAATGACCTGGTGGTACCACGCTGCAGCAAGACCATCCTGCTTTGTGGTGGGCTCTGGTGAAGAACGGGTGCCACTTAAATTCCAGTGCCAGGTGTCTGCTTACATAATTGTCCGTAGTGGTCCAGGGGGTTCACTACTCCAAATCCTGACACCCACCACATGCCTCCCAGCATATACCCCCAGTAGATGGGTAGCTACCGCATATACTCCCAGTAAATAGGTATTCACAGCACATGCCCCCCAGTAGATGGGTAGTCACAGCAAAAAAAAAAAATTCACTTAGTAGCGCTCCCTGCAGCCAGCTCCTCATCGCTCCCACGCTCTTCTCTTTGACCCAGGCTTAGACAATGGCGGCGATGGCACCTGGGTCGTAGAAAGGACGTAGACACCCACAGCAGCCATCACTATTTATTAAAGATCTGACTGAGAGCCAGATGCAGCCAAAAAGAGCCATATCTGGCCATAGGTTCCCTATCCCTGCTGTAGATGATTCAGTCAAGGATTCATTAGATTTAGACTCTATTCCATCCACATCTGCTGTTAAGATGGGATCCAGATATTTGTTCATGTCAGAAGACTTAGAACCACTATTGAAAGTCATGAGAGACACTTAAGATTGTAGAACCAAAATCAATTCAGGCCGAGCTGTTTGGGATTCTTAAAGCAAAAAAAGAGACGGGTCTTTTCAATCAATAAAACCCTGAAGGATCTAATCCTGCAGGAATGGATAGATCCAGAAAACAATATCTCTATCAAGAGAATTTAAACATCGTCTATCCTTCGATGAGGAAGAATCAAAAATCTGGAATTCTTTTCTAAAAGTGGATGTCCAGGTAACAAAGATCGCGAAAAAAATCTTCCCTTTGAAGATGCTATCCAACTAAAAGATCCCATGGACCGAAAAGCAGATAGTCTGCTGCAGAAAACATGGGAATCGGCCATGTGGAATCTGAAATTTAATATCGCCACAACATCGGTGTCTCGTACTCTATTTTTCTAGTTGCCTGAGCTAGAAAATCATATCAAGGATGGTACACCTTGAGAAATTCTCTTAGAAACCCCACCCATACTAAAGTCAGCAGCAGCCTTTGTCGCAGACGCCTCAGCAGAGGGTGTAAGATTCAGCGCAAAAGAATGGGCACTTTCCATTTCAGCAAGAAGAAAGCTCTGGCTAAGACGGTGGACAGGAGATTTCAGATCCAAATCTAAATTATGTGGCCTTCCCTTTCAAGGAGAATACCTCTTTGGACACGGGCTGGACACCATCCTTGAAAAGGCAGCTGATAGGAAGAAAGGCTTTCCTGAAGCAAAAGCAGGCCAGAAGAAACAGGCCTTTTGGGACCCGAAAGAGAAGAAATTCCCTTATAGAGGGAAAGGAAAACAGGGGAAATGGAGTTACCCCAAAGGGGGAAGAGGAAGGGGCTTCCTCCTTAGCTCCAGCAACACCACCCCATCATTCAGAAAATGACGCCAGAGTGGGGGGGAAGACTCTTAAAGTTTTACCAGCAGTGGACAGAAATCTCACGGAACCCCTGGATGTTGGAAGACGGTTACAGGCTGGAGATAATGCCTCTTCCTCCCCAAAAATTCTTTCTCACCAAGCAACTATCACCAGAACTTACCCATCAGTTGTGGACAGAAATACAAAAATTACTAGATCTGGATGTCATCATCCCTGTTCCAGTATCACAGATAGGAGAGGATCATTATTCCCCATTATTCTTAATAAAAAAAAAACAATGGTTCATTCAGGATGATATGCAACCTGAAAGGTCTAAATCAGTACATCCTATACAGGAAATTCAGAATGGAGACTGTAAGTTCAGCAATTACGCAGGATGCCACGCAGGATGCCTATTATCACGTACCAATATACAAAGCATCCCAGAAATTCCTCAGTGGCCATCATGGTGGACTAATAGAAACGGAATTAACGGTGAGAATAATTCCAATTTTCCTTGTTGATTTTATATCCAGAAAGGGAGATGAATGAGTCTAATATTTCCCATAGTTTCCAGATTTGGAGGGGAATTTTTAAAAATATTGGCAAACATGTTAATTCAAATGACCCCATTTTAATACCTTCAAGTATTTGTACCGTACATTGATAATGGTTCCAAAGCTAAATTAAATCCTTGCCTTTTTCTAGATTGTGTTACCAGT
Organism: Engystomops pustulosus; assembly: GCF_040894005.1. Classification (NCBI taxonomy): domain Eukaryota; kingdom Metazoa; phylum Chordata; class Amphibia; order Anura; family Leptodactylidae; genus Engystomops; species Engystomops pustulosus. The sequence goes on along the minus strand of NC_092413.1, from coordinate 138,597,981 downwards.
ATTTAGGCACTAGAGTACAGGCTTTTTTAAAAATGTAATAAAAGGACCATCATCTGGGACAGTACCAGAAAGAGCCAGTCCTACTCGGGATTGTCAAACACCTTTGCGGCGTCAATTGAAAGAACTCAACAATCCTTTGCAATACTCTGGTTTGCTTTGTCCCAATCTATAACTGTCACTAACCTGCGTATATTGGTAGCTCCACTTCTCCCCTTCATGAACTGTCTGACTCTGGGAGATCAAATCAGGCGGAATCTCTGCTTATCGATCACCCAAAATTTTCTTTGGCTATTTTAAGTCCTGATTTATCATAGCCAGTGGTCTGTAGGAGGAAAGTAAAAGAGGATCTCTTACCGGTTTGTGGAAATTTTTTAAGAAGGCAAATTTTTTTGTTGGTAAAATATTGCCAGTTGATAGAATGTGGCTTAATCATCTTTTTAAAGGCATTTTTATCTTGTCCTCAATGGTTTTAAAGAAATCTGGAGTAAAACCATCTGGGCCTGGAGCTTTCCCATTGACACTATTTTGGATACCTTGCTCTATTTCTTGTTATGTTATAGGTAAATCTAAGTTTTTAGTCATGTGTTCTTGGTTAATTTTGGGCAGCATTATCTTGTCTAAAAATATCTCAACTTTTTAGGAGCTATATAGTTGTTCACATTACAAAGAAACTCTGACCTTATTTCTTTACACCTTGGCTCTTTCTTTAGATCTTATTTCTTTTATAGTGTTATTTGTTTCATCTTTTATTGCAACTATTTGATGGTTTATCCTAGGAGTCTGTTGGGCTGCTTCTATCCAACCCCCCCCCCCCTTTTCCATATGGCTGCCAGATTTCTTTTTCTTTACATTGCTCTATTCTATATTAATTGGTAAAATAATTATGATTTTTCCTATTTGCATCTACCCTTTTTTTTTTTTGGGGTCACTTTTATACTTTTTATATGTCTCTTCATATAGAGTAATTATATACTGTGCATTAAGAATTTTGGCCTCTTAGAATGCATTTATTTGGAATGCAAAAAGAATTGGATCGCTTATGTAGGCAATGTTTGCTGTATCCATCTCCTAATCATACTACCATTTTAAAAGTTATTCTCCAAAGTACTCATCCTAAATTATCCTGGAATACCCCATAAGCTCATGATTAGTCCCCCCCCCCCCAAAATCCTAATAAGACTGAACATGGTCTGATATACTGATATCATGGATCAAAGCTTTAAGAGTGGAGTAGGCTTGTAGAGACCACATGGACATACTTCCATGGGCATGAGAGAAAAGGTGCAATCTCATTCTACAGAATTCATATGTTGATTAAACCAAAGAAAGAATTAATTCCACCAATAACCTGGCACAATATAGTGTGGGTGCACAAGATATCAACAAAAATACAGGTCCTGCAAGAACAAAATGTTCGCTGTAGTTTGAATATATATTAACAGAACCAATGGGCAGCAAAGTAGATGTCACATATGCACAGGATTCAAGTAAATGAGAGTAAATGTATCCTACTAAAACATCCTGTAGGGAATGTGACTTGTATAGCATCATGGTGTTGGTATTAACAGCACCAAGAAGCACATGTTCCCTTACCCATAGAAAGCGCCACACACCGACCCCCCCCCCCCCCCCCCACGCACGTTTCGGCTGTCAAGTCTTCATCTTGACTCCCAGAGTTCCCTTTGCTCTCCATATTTTGATCTACTCCCCTCTGCCTCACCACTCTGATCTAATGCTCTCCATTGATTTCCCCCCCCCCCTTACTGAAAAAGAATAAATGTTTCAAGTTAATTGTTTTGTTATTCAAAAGTCAGAATCGTATACTCTTGTGCAGCTTTGAAATCCAAGAAAGCCACAGAACGGCCAGTTGCATTGCAAATCTTCATGAAAGCAGGAAATCTTAGTTGGAAGCTTATACTTTTTTCCACTAAGCTTGTACAGAAAGGGTTACAGGTTTTCTTTTTGCCTAAAGTGCTAGAAGACTAACCCTGGAAAATCCGTAGTCTGTTATCCACTGTAAGCTCTTTTTAATCCTAGTTTAGTATTCTCATAATTTTGTCCTGATAATTTAGAAGACGTGCTTTAACTGTTCTGGGTTTCTGTGTACTGCCATGGTGTTGTGGTCCAATATGGTGAGCACTTTTGACACATACAAGAGCATTAATATCTAATGCCTCTGAATTTTTTTGACGCAAGGGTTAGCAATTTGTTGTATTGTACAGCTTGTACTTTGTAAATATTATTCCTTTGCAAACGATTCTCAAGTTATTCATTTTTTTTTTTCCCATCAGAATCTTGTTGGACTTCCCTAATTCTGCATGTCTAACATGCAAATGCTCTAATTTATCCTCTAAACTTGTGATCCTTTGCTCCATGTCTTCTAGTCTAGCTTGTTGTTCCTTTAATTCTGAAAGTAGTTGCTGGATGCTTTTACTAATCGACTTGTCCACAATAGATCTTCGTTTTGGAGCTAGTTCCCTTTCCACTGCTTTGGCCAGTTGTTTAAAGTCTTTATGGCATATTCATGCTATATTCCTCATTATCCAATTCTTCTGAACAGTTTTTCTCTTTATTCATTGTATTTTGAGTTTTTTGTTGTTGTTGTGCTCATCTAGTGTGTCATCAACTTCGATTATCATGTCTGCCACTGCTCTTATTGTAATTTAGCATTTTCCTTTCCAACTCCTTTTTTTTTCTTTTGTCCTTCATCACCTTTCACTCCCCCCCCCCCCTTTTTTTTTCATTTTTTTTCTTTGTTTTTAGACCCTTCTTCAGTTTGTACCCCTTTCGTTCCCTTATTCCTTCCTCCTCCTTCTCTTCTTCTTGCCCCTCATCATAATTTTATTTTCTTTCTGTAGTAATTTGCTTAGTACATGGTGAAACGGGCACATATAGATGTTGTTTAGCAAGCAATGGTGGGATCATGCATCAGTCATAAATGGTAATATAACTGCACTGCAGTGCCGTTCTTTGTTTTCCTAAAAAAAAAAAATCAGGTGGTACCTCCTCCTACTAGTTTCGGTAACTACCTCCTCCTTGAATCGGATTGGGAGGAGCAATGAAATCTTTGCTTTATACACTACTAATCAACTTTGGTTTTTAATATCATAGAATTTTCCCAGGGAAATAAAGATGTTGAAATGGCTCTGCTTGTAAATGTGTCCAGAAATATCTGCTAAAGAGTCTATGCATACACCGTAGCCTGTAAAAGTTAAATCTACTTTAATGTTTAACAGTTGCAGAATAAGTGCCTGCCTTATTTCATTCTAGATTTCCAAAACTCTGAAGAACCTACAGGAACTTAACATCACGTTGGATATCCTTGTGGTAAGTCTTCAAAAATAAATCAAGTTGTCTTTTAGAATTGTTTAAAAGGGACCCCAGGACCGGCATATACTGGAGCAAGCATTTAGCTTGCCTTGTAGTGGCATAGATTTACTAGTCATATGTTGCGTCTGCTACTCCCTGCTTGTTCTCTTGCTATCGACAGAGCATGGAGCACAAAGCTTAGAGAATTCCCCTGTAGTTGCTGCCGTGCATGCATGGTCATTTAAAAAAAATAAATACAATTTATTTAGTTTTCCCCATTTCTGTCATGACATCAAGTGCCTTGAAAAACAAGTAATGTTTACTAAGTATAGTTACCATTACATGCACTCTTTTCTCTTTCCAAAGAGTCTTTTTATTCCTTAAATTTTTGTTTAATTTTGAATTTATCACTTAATAAAAAGTATTTGTCTTGGAGGAAACTGGAGTTGGAAAGACTGTGAACAGCTTCCGCAAACACAGCGATGTGGGTGACTTTGCAAAATCTATTGTACTTCAGTGGAAGAAATTGGTTCCTGAGGTGAAGGAACTGTAAGTACTATTTGCCTTTGCTTTTTACACAGGATTCTATGAGTACTAACTTGTTGCTCCCTGTTCAAAAAACTTTCAATCATATTGGCCTCCTGAGTACAGCAACACAGTAGAAAGATGGAAAATTTCCATCATTTTAGCTTCTTTCCAGTTTCCCTCTGTACACAGAGAATCGTGGGGCCAGCAGGAGGTCCTCCAAAGATAATTCAACCCTGTCTACTCATTCTCCCTCTTCCTACAGTCCCAAGTAGCGAAGCAAGTATCAAAATATGTCTGAAAGCAGCATCTTTTTAAGTTAGTACAAAATTGATTGATCCTCCGCCTCTACGTTCATCCACTCCACATTTAGGAAAAAAATGATGCAGTACCTTTCCAACCAGAGATTTTTGGTACTCACAGGGACAGTCCTTAGTCCATACCCAATGTCCTCAGCGTTGCATGCCTAGGGCATGAAAAATCCTCATACAGGATACGGTAGCTTAGCACGGCGTCCCTCCTGGGGATTCTCAAGGTAGCTCGTAGCTTCTGTGCTACTCCTAATTGTTCCCACCCGGAAACTTGTTCCTCCACTACTCGTTCCACTTTCTTCGTTCCTTCTTCTAATTACTATTCGATTTGGGAAGAGAAAGGAAAAGAACGATGGTGCAGTACTTTTTGATTGTTAAAATTTTTTAATGGTAATACTCACAAGAGTAAAGATTAAAAAGGCCTTATGGATAAAACAAACACGCTCAGTATACCGCCCGACTCCGAGTTTCGCCTGATATGGCTTCTTCCGGGTCTTACCGGCGTGTTGGGCTACGTGTCTTTTAAATGCAAATTCAATTCATATGCAAAACATTTCTCACAATTTTTTTCTCAAAATAAAAGAAACTGTTTTCATGCAATTCTTTCAATAATGTTCGCATCAATAACAAAGTCTTATTTTAACAGATAGTTTCTAACAGTCCTATTTGTAAACTTTACAGTCATATTTGTTAACATATGTGTTAACATGTGTGTTAACAACCAGATTTTGCAGGATGTTGGAAAGTTTTAAACGGGGGAAGCTACTAACTCTAAGGTAGTGAATAATAAAGTGCTAAAAAGTGCATGTGAACCTAATTAAAGTGCTTAGTAATATTTTCAAGTATTCATGTAAACCATGTTTTACAGTGCTGATGTACTCCATATTGAAAAATAAGACTTTTACCAAACCGGCATCCCAATATAGAAAAGTTTTTTAAAAGGTCCTAAACGGCACAGTGTGCTTTGGGTATAGTAAGTATTATATGTTAAAATTAAAGTGCTTGGTGGTATTGAAATAAAGTGCTGATGTGCATAAAACTTTATAAAAAATTTTATAAAAAACATTTTATCTCGAGATCTGCATTCAATCCTAGTGGAATTAAAGTTTTAAGGTGGAAGATCCAAAAAGATTCTCTTTGGCTCATTTTTTTAATAATGTCTTCCCCCCCCTCCAATGTGGTGAGACTCGTTCTAAACTAAAGAAGGAGGTACCAATAGGGTTTTTTTGATGGTATCTCGCATAATGGGCTGACAGGGAATGATCTAACTTCCCTTTTCTTAGATTTCTGAAGTGTTCATTCAGCCTAGTCTTCAATTTCCTTATGGTCCTTCCTATATATTTCAACCCACATGGGCACACTATCATATAAATGACCTGAGTGGTGTCGCAAGTAGCAAAGTGTTTTATATTATATGTGAGGGAATTGTCGGCTGCTGAAAAATTATGAATTCCTCCAGTTATAGTTCTACCAATACTTCTACAAGCTTTACAGTGTGTGCACCGAAAGAAACCGGTGTGTGTTGTCGGTTCACCAAGCTTTTTATCATTAATACTGCTATGTACTATGTGGTCCTTGATATTTTTCGCTCTCCTGTGTATAAATTTGGGTGCAGCAAGGGTGGGTCCTATCACCGGGTCATATGTCAGAATGTGCCAGTTCTTCTTAATGATTCGTCGGATGTGATAAGAATCTTCTGTATACTCCGTGGTAAATGGGACTACAATTTGTTTTTTCTCCTCCTGTACACTTTTTGAACAGGGCTTTTTTTCTTTCTCAAGGTCCTCACTCTCTAGCTCTTTTATTGCTCGATCAATATCTGCTGGACTATAGTTTTTCTCCAAAAACCTATTTTTTAACAGCAGACATTGTTCATTATAGTCATCTTTCTTACTGCAGTTACGTTTTATTCGTTTAAACTGCCCTTTTGGGATGTTCTTTAGCCAGGGAGCATAGTGACAGCTGGCTTGTTCAATAAAGCTATTGCAGTCAGTCTCCTTGAAATGAGTTTTTGTGTATATGATATTATTCTCTTTTATCAACTCCTAATCAACAGGGCAATCCATCGAATGATCAACGGAATTTTCCTCACCAACAAAAGGGAAATGGGCAACTGACTCGAGTACAGGACATACACAAGGAAAGTCCACAGAAATCCACTCCAATAAAAAGAAAGCTAGAAAAACTCGAAGAGGAGGTACGAAAGATGGAGGTAAATGTGATGGCCCCAAAGAAACAGAGAGAATAGCAGACTCAAAACAAAAAGACATCTTTAACCTCAGCAAAAAAACCCTTTCTGAGGGACATATTAGTTTGTTAGCGAAAAGCTTAAAATATATCCCAGATAAAAAGATGAATAAATTTGATATATACATTGACATTCAAAAATTTATAAGATCTATTAATCTAAAGAAATATTTTCTAACACATCCCTGTGAAAAGAATCAAAAAACAAGTAAATATATACATCGTGGTCTAAAGGAAAAATCCTCTTTTATTCCTAATTTATCTAATAATGATTGCATCAACTCCTTTAAGAGAATTGTAATAGAAGAATTAGAGCGTACCAATGTTAGAAGGTTTAATCCCAATCTAACAAAAGGGGAGCGAGATGCCTTAAGAGACCTGCAGAAAGATACTTCTGTAGTGGTAAAACCTGCGGATAAAGGGGGGGGGGGTAGTTATTATGGATAGGGATTATTATTTGGGTGAAATGAATAGGATCTTAGCAGATCCAACCACTTACCTTAAGTTGAAAGATAACCCTGTGGAAAAGTACAGGAGGGAGTTATTTTCGATCCTAGAGGAAGCAAAAAAGAAAGGTATAATTACTAACAAGGAATTTGACTACCTATACATTAGGTTCCCCAAAACACCTACCATATATTTCTTACCTAAATTACATAAAAACAAAACATTGCCTCCTGGACGCCCAATAGTGGCAGGCATAGACTCGATATCTAGCCGGATATCTGAGTATATAGATCTATTTCTGCAACCACTAGTATGTAACACACCGGCTTACCTCAGAGATTCAGGATCCCTTCTTGAACTCATTAAGGATATCACAGTAGACACAGACACCATACTCTGTACTTGCGATGTCACATCGCTTTACACATGTATTCCACATGAACAGGGCATAGCGGCCATTCAATCCATTTTTGAAGACTATAAAAATATAAGCAGTGAACAGAAGGACTTTATCATTCAATTGATTAAGTTTGGTTTAGAAAGGAATTATTTTTGGTTCGAGGGGTCATTCTTTCTTCAACAATCTGGGACGGCAATGGGGGCGAAATTCGCCCCCTGCTATGCTAATTTATATATGGCATCATGGGAGAATCAATATATTTTCCATAATAACCCTTTCCAAAGTCATCTAAAATTATATAAAAGGTATATAGATTTTTTATGGCAAGGTAGCCAGGAGATTTTAAACAACTTCATCCTATATTTGAATACAAATGATTGGAACTTGGCTTTTACCTCAAATTACAGTAAAACGAACGTCTCCTTTTTAGATCTGGAGTTGATAAAAGAGAATAATATCATATACACAAAAACTCATTTTAAGGAGACTGACTGCAATAGCTTTATTGAACAAGCCAGCTGTCACTATGCTCCCTGGCTAAAGAACATCCCAAATGGGCAGTTTAAACGAATAAAACGTAACTGCAGTAAGAAAGATGACTATAATGAACAATGTCTGCTGTTAAAAAAATAGGTTTTTGGAGAAAAACTATAGGCCAGCAGATATTGATCGAGCAATAAAAGAGCTAGAGAGTGAGGACCTTGAGAAAGAAAAAAAGCCCCGTTCAAAAAGTGTACAGGAGGAGAAAAAACAAATTGTAGTCCCATTTACCACGGAGTATACAGAAGATTCTTATCACATCCGACGAATCATTAAGAAGAACTGGCACATTCTGACATATGACCCGGTGATAGGACCCACCCTTGCTGCACCCAAATTTATACACAGGAGAGCGAAAAATATCAAGGACCACATAGTACATAGCAGTATTAATGATAAAAAGCTTGGTGAACCGACAACACACACCGGTTTCTTTCGGTGCACACACTGTAAAGCTTGTAGAAGTATTGGTAGAACTATAACTGGAGGAATTCATAATTTTTCAGCAGCCGACAATTCCCTCACATATAATATAAAACACTTTGCTACTTGCGACACCTCTCAGGTCATTTATATGATAGTGTGCCCATGTGGGTTGAAATATATAGGAAGGACCATAAGGAAATTGAAGACTAGGCTGAATGAACACTTCAGAAATCTAAGAAAAGGGAAGTTAGATCATTCCCTGTCAGCCCATAATGCGAGATACCATCAAAAAAACCCTATTGGTACCTCCTTCTTTAGTTTAGAACGAGTCTCACCACATTGGAGGGGGGGGAAGACATTATTAAAAAAATGAGCCAAAGAGAATCTTTTTGGATCTTCCACCTTAAAACTTTAATTCCACTAGGATTGAATGCAGATCTCGAGATAAAATGTTTTTTATAAAATTTTTTTATAAAGTTTTATGCACATCAGCACTTTATTTCAATACCACCAAGCACTTTAATTTTAACATATAATACTTACTATACCCAAAGCACACTGTGCCGTTTAGGACCTTTTAAAAAAACTTTTCTATATTGGGATGCCGGTTTGGTAAAAGTCTTATTTTTCAATATGGAGTACATCAGCACTGTAAAAGATGGTTTACATGAATACTTGAAAATATTACTAAGCACTTTAATTTGGTTCACATGCACTTTTTAGCACTTTATTATTCTCTACCTTAGAGTTAGTAGCATCCCCCGTTTTAAAACTTCCCAACATCCAGCAAAATTTGGTTGTTAACAAATGTGTTAACAAATGTGTTAACAAATGTGTTAACAAATGTGTTAACTGATATGTTAACAAATATGATTGTAAAGTTTACAAATAGGACTGTTAGAAATTTTATCTGTTAAAATAAGACTTTGTCTGAGTACATCAGAACTGCAAAAGATGGTTTACATGAATACTTGAAAATATTACTAAGCACTTTAATTTGGTTCACATGCACTTTTTTAGCACTTTATTATTCACTACCTTAGAGTTAGTAGCTTCCCCCGTTTAAAACTTTCCAACATCCTGCAAAATTTGGTTGTTAACAAATATGTTAACAAATATGACTGTAAAGTTTACAAATAGGACTGTTAGAAACTCTACCTGTTAAAATAAGACTTTGTTATTGATGCGAACATTATTGAAAGAATTGCATGAAAACAGTTTCTTTTATTTTGAGAAAAAAATTGTGAGAAATGTTTTGCATATGAATTGAATTTGCATTTAAAAGACACGTAGCCCAACACGCCGGTAAGCCCCGGAAGAAGCCATATCAGGCGAAACTCGGAGTCGGGCAGTATACTGAGCGTGTTTGTTTTATCCATAAGGCCTTTTTAATCTTTACTCTTGTGAGTATTACCATTAAAAAATTTTAACGATCAAAAAGTACTGCACCATCGTTCTTTTCCTTTCTCTTCCCAAATCGAATAGTAATTAGAAGAAGGAACGAAGAAAGTGGAACGAGTAGTGGAGGAACAAGTTCCCGGGTGGGAACAATTAGGAGTAGCACAGAAGCTACGAGCTACCTTGAGAATCCCCAGGAGGGACGCCGTGCTAAGCTACCGTATCCTGTATGAGGATTTTTCATGCCCTAGGCATGCAACGCTGAGGACATTGGGTATGGACTAAGGACTGTCCCCGTGAGTACCAAAAATCTCTGGTTGGAAAGGTACTGCATCATTTTTTTCCTAAATGTGGAGTGGATGAACGTAGAGGCGGAGGATCAATCAATTTTGTACTAACATTTTACTGGTTATTTTTTTGGATCTTTTTAACCTGTATCCTCCTTGCGCCATTTTTTTCCATTCTTTTTGCGAGTAAGGGTAAACTGAATATCGTTCTTCCATCTTTTTAAGTTGCTTGGAACTTCAGGAAGATTCTTAGAGTCCTGTTTGGTGTGCTGGGGCGATGGCCCGGTTGCCCTCATAAGGGGCTCAGAGTGCCGCCTCTGGCACCCGTGCCATAGGTTCGCCACCACTGGTTTATGTTATAATAACTTATAGGAAATCTATCATTTCCACTTCGTCCCCCATGACGGCCCACCTGGAGGATGCCCCTTGACCTCTGCAGGGACAGGAAGAAGAGGGGTTAAAAGTTCCCTCCCTGCATCCTTCCGCCAGTGTTCTTCCTGTCCCTATTGAGGTCAGGTTAAGAGAGGTGCCCTCTCTCCTCCGGGGGGGGGACGAAGTTCTTACCGGTATGCTGTCCTCGGCGAAATCCGGGCGGACTGGGGTCCTCGGTCGGCTTCGGCCTTCCCTGCTGGCTGCATACGGTCCGTGTCGGGGCCGCCGCACCGCGATCTGGAGGTTGTACGTGCGGCGGCCGAAGAAAAACTACACATCCCGGCGTCCTCGAGGTCGAATGACTACTTCCGGCCGCGACCGGAAGTGGTGCCGAAAAAGGCGCAAAGCATCTCTGGGAGCCAGGAAGGCCAGCGGTAGCCTCTTCAATGGGGGATGGGCTCCCCATTAAGGTATTTAAAGCTGGCTAGTCACGTTGATCTTGGGTCTAAGATCTCTGTGGATTACTGCTGGTTCTCGTGTCTCCTGCGCTTTGGTAGTCTCGTTATGGCTGATGAAGCAGACCTGACTTTCCTGCATCCTCCAGTCTCAGTAAGTGGGGTAAATTGTGCAGGAATGGTTTTACGTTATGTAAAAGATATCGGGTCACTTATTATCCTCTTATTGCCTTTTAGGAAAAAGACCAGGGGTCTAGGGGAAAGGGCAAGGAGGATAAAGGGGATAAGGCTAGTAGGCCTGAAAAACCCGAAAAATCGGAGAAAAGCAGAGTAAAGAAATGCAATATGTGTTTTCGTTCTATGCCCGAATCTTACAGGAAGCCAATATGCAAAACCTGTATAGATAATTTTATGAGAGAAGAAAAATCTTCTTTCCTGGATGAACTTAAGGGGTTTATTGAAGAAAAAGTGATGTCTTCAGTAGCTGCGGCTACATCCAGACCTCCCCCATGTAAAAAAGCGAGAATTGAACCCGACTCGTCGCTATCTGAGGAAGGGGAAGATTCTGAGGTGCCGTCATGTTCCATGTTTGAAGGTGATGATCCGACAGACTCGCAGGAGTCAGTTAGAACTGTGGATTCAAGACACCTGTTCCAAATAGAGGAGTTGGACAATCTCCTGAAGGCCATTAGACAGAATCCAGAGATAGAAGATGTTCCTCCTCCCAGATCTAAGGAAGAGGAATTGTTTGGTAACCTTAAAACAAAACGTCAGAGGGTATTCCCCTTAAATGATACCCTAAAGGAACTTTTATCTGAGGAATGGCCTGAACCGGAGAAAAGGATTGTCTTGTCCAAAAACTTCAGGAAACGGTTAGCATTTGAACCAGGGGAGTCAAAACTATGGGATTCCTGTCCCAAGGTAGATGTTCAAGTCACGAAGATTGTGAAAAAACGGACCTCCCATTCGAGGATTCAGCGCAGCTAAAAGATCCTATGGATCGAAAATCGGATTCCTTATTAAGAAAGGCTTGGGAGACGTCGATGTTAAACCTAAAATCAAACCTGGCAGCTATGTCCGTAGCAAGGAACCTACTCTACTGGCTCAATGAGCTAGAATCTCATATTAAGGAAGGAACACAGAGAGCAACCATTCTGGAAAATTTTCCGTTACTGAAGTCCGCAACAGCCTTCCTGGTGGATTCCGCAGCAGAAGGGATTCGGTTTTCTTCCAAAGAAGGAGCGCTTACTAATTCAACCAGAAGAGCACTGTGGTTAAAACAGTGGAGTGGGGACATGCGATCTAAGGCGAAATTGTGCAGCCTACCATTCTCTGGAGAATTTGTATTTGGTCCAGAGCTGGATACAATTCTTGAAAGAGCTTCTGACAAGAAGAAAGGGTTTCCGGAAAAGCCAGCGCAGAGGAAACTGCCCTTTCGGGACTTCAAGAACCAAAAAGACAGAGACAAGGGAAAGAGGCGCTGGAGCTACCCAAAAGGTGGTAAAGGAAGGGGATTTCTCTTCTCCTCTCCCGCTGATACAAATAGAAATAGAAAACAATGACGCCAGGGTAGGAGGAAGGTTGTTAAAGTTCAAAGAGAAGTGGATAAAAGTTACTTCAAATCCCTGGGTGATGGATATACTACTCAATGGATACAAAATAGAATTCATCAGTCTTCCTCCTACGCGATATATATCACCATCTTCTATGTCTGTTACATCCCACGGTTTGATCTAGCAAGAAGTGTTGTCCTTATTATCAGCAGGGGTAGTGACTCCTGTTCCAAAAGATCAGGAACAATCTGGATTTTATTCTTCTCTTTTCTTGGTGAAGAAACCAAACGGTGCAAACAGATTGATCGTGAACCTGAAGCGCCTCAACGACTTCATAATCTACAGGAAATTCCGAAGGGAGTCTGTAAGATCTGCCACACACCTCATTCACAAAGATGCGTTAATGTGCACTATAGATCTAAAAGATGCATATTATCATGTGCCTATCCATCCCCTCTCACAAAAATTCTTAAGGTTTGCGGTCTTATCTCCAGGGGGTTCTACACTTCACTTCCAGTTTTGTGCACTCCCCTTTGGCATATCCTCAGCCCCAAGAACCTTCACCAAGGTGATGGTAGAGGTAGTGGCCTTTCTCCGGCAACGAGATGTACTTATCGTTCCCTACTTGGACGATTTGCTCATTATTGGCAAAGACCTAGAGGATTTAATTTCATCAAGAAATTGCACGATAGAAACCTTAGAGAATTTGGGTTGGATAATAAATGATCAAAAATCGGAACTCTTGCCAGCCACAATAAGAAAGTTTCTGGGTGTAAATCTGAACTCGAGTTACCAAATGTCATTCCTTCCACAGGAAAAGGCCGTACACATCGGGAAACAAATAATGAGGTTCAGGAGAAGGTCTACGATCTCAATCCGAGAAGCCATGAAGGTTCTGGGGTCATTGACGGCATGTATCTCCTCAGTGGCCTGGTGTCAGGCACACACCCGGATCCTTCAGAGGTGGATACTGAAGTCTTGGAACAAAAGACAGGAAGATCCAGACAAAAAGGTCCTGATTCCTTCTGCGGTGAAAGAAGATCTTCTATGGTGGCTGGAAGAGAAAAACATGACGAGGGATATTCTCGACCAACAACCCATACGTGTCTATTCAAACAGACGCAAGTCAGAAGGGATGTGGCGCAGTAATGCCTCATCATTTCTCCCAGGGTACCTGGACAAACGAAGCGGCCAGAAGGTCTTTCAATTATCGTGAACTGCGTGCAGTATGGGAGGCCCTCAGCTCAAATGTATCCCTCTTAGCCCACCATCATCTGCTGATCAGACAATATGACAACTGTATCTTATATAAAAAGACAAGGGGGAACCAGATCCCCGCTTCTGAGCACTCTATCTCAGCGAATATTTTCGTGGGCAGAGGATCACGTCTTGTCGATATCAGCCACTCACCTAAAAGGGGCAGAGAATATAAAAGCCGATTTTCTCAGCAGGGAGAAAATTCTCCCAAACGAGTGGTGTCTGATAAAAGAAGTCTTCCACAACCTGGTATCCCGCTGGGGAAATCCTCAGATAGACCTATTCGCTACGAGAAGGAACACCAAGTGCCATCACTACTTTTCGCTAGAAAAAGGGGAGAGCAAGAAAAATCTGGATGCGTTCTCTCATCCCTGGAACGTTCCCCTTAGCCTATGCCTCCCCCCCCCCCCCCCCCCTATTCCCCTGATTGCCAGAGTTCTTGCGAAGATAAGTCAGGAGAAAACAAGAACTATATTTATCTGCCCGAACTGGGCAAAGAAAAGCTGGTACCCGCTATTAAAAAGGATGTCGCAGCAGGATCTGATAATTCTCCCGCTGTCAAGGGACCTGTTATCACAGGGTCCGATACATCATCCGAACCCAGGAAGGTTACAGCTTGCAGCCTGGATCCTGAATCCAGCTACCTAAGGTGTCAAGGACTTTCCAGTAAAGTTATCAAGACTCTAAAGGCAAGTAGGAAACCTGTTACATTTGCTATTTACCACAAAATCTGGAAGAAGTTTTCTTCTTTTTGTAAAGACAACCCACCTATCAAATCTAATCCTAATTTTTTACAGGTCCTTGATTTCCTCCAGAAAGGTCTGGAATTGGGACTATCCATTAGTACATTTGAAGGTCCAGGTATCGGCTCTTAGCGCCTTTTTTGACCAGCCGCTCATTGAACACAGGTGGGTTAAAAGGTTTATTACAGCCTCCTCTAGGTTAAGACCTCAGGTTATTAACAAAACTTCTTCCTGGGATCTGTCCTTAGTTTTGAACACTTTATTAAAAGGACCAATTGACTCTTCTGATGTTAAAAACTTAACCTTAAAAACTGTATTCCTGATTGCTATCACCTTGGCCAGAAGGCTAGGTGAAATACAGGCAATTTCAATCAGAGAGCCTTATATGAGAATTGTGGAAGATAGGGTCTAACATAATAATAATTCTAACTTTGTTCCAAAAGTAAATTCTAACTTTCAGAGGAACCAGGAGATTATACTCCCCTCCTTTTGTGAAAATCCGTCCTCCGAGAAAGAACAAGAATGGAACTCTTTGGACGTAAGACGCTCTGTTATCAGGTACATAAAAGCTAAGGAACCTTGGCGGGTGGATCATAACCTCTTTATCCAATTTCAGGGGAACAACAAGGGGAGGAAGGCTTCAAAGGCAACCATTGCGAGATGGCTGAAAACAGCGATATCCCTATGTTACGAGATCCAGAAGACACCGGTCCCTGCAGGAATATGAGCGCATTCGACCAGGGCCATGTCGACATCCTGGGCAGAGAGAAGCGGAGCCTCGTTGGAGCAGATCTGTAAGGCTGCAACGTGGTCCACCCCTTCTACATTCTCGACGCACTACAGACTGGACTTACCATCCTCAAAGGACTTGGCTTTCGGACGCAAGGTTCTGCAAGCAGTTATCCCTCCCTAATTTCCTTACTCATTTTGTAAATCTCCAGGTGGGCCGTCATGGGGGACGAAGTGGAAATCATGAGTTAGTTACCTACCGATAATTCCATTTCCATTAGTCAACCATGACGGCCTATATATACCCACCCTGAAGTAAAGTTTGCTGTCTAGGTTTATGGATGGAAATTTGTATGTGACTATAACATACTAATAAAACCGTTGTATCCTCCTCAAGTGTGGTTATTTTCAAATCACTGGCGGGAGGATGCGGGGAGTGAACTTTTAACCTCTCTTCTTCCTGTCCCTGCAGAGGTCAAGGGGCATCCTGGGCCGTCATGGTGGACTAATGGACATGGAATTACCGGTAGGTAACTAATTCATGATTTTGTTTTCATGCATTGTTAACCAAACATGCCTTGAGAATGCGGTAGGTTTCAGCAATAGTGTAGCTATCTTGTTTAATCCCTGAATTGAGTGGTTTTGCTGAAAAACAATTAGAAAATTATGATAATGAGGCTCTGTCGCTCCTTTGCCTGGCTTGGCGCTTCTCCTCTTGCACTGCTTTAGAGAATGATGTAATCACTGTGTTGTCCCTGACAGGCAGAAGTAGTCAATCGCTGCATCAGGCCCAAGCTGCTGTTTGAGTCATCCAGCTCGGGTTGATTTCCGGAAGCTCCGTGTAATGTGTTTATGAACGGCAAGCGCCATGCGTTCCAGCTTTCCAGCTGGTCCTGAATTTTACAATTTTTATTTCGAGCTAAACCACTTGGATCAGGGATTAAACAAGATGTGTTTCTGTATCGGTGTCGCTAGAGAATTTTCAAGCTATGTTTGGTTCACAATGCATGAAAATGAATGGTAGATTTCCTTTTTAAATATTTTCTAAAACACTTTGTACAATCAATTTTTCTCATGGATTTATAGATCTTGTGGTCATTCATTGTTTGCATCCAGTGGGTAAAAACCAGTTCAAGATTATGTAATGCACGCATATCTTCTTACACCTGTACACACAGTACATTCGTCAAATGACCACACAGGTTTTTGTTTTTTTTTTCAATCATGACAGCGGCTTGGAACTGGATAACCTTATGTTGACCATGGTCATGGTACTTGCCGAGCGTTTACCGGAGCGATCCAATTCTCTTTACTCCGGTCCCAAGTTCTGCCAAGTTCCCCGGGCTGCCCAATGCGTCCTGCAGTCAGTTCACTCACAGATCTGACTGTAAACTGTCTGCGAATGCGTCTGTGTGCACAGACCATTTACACTGCACTGCAATGTCTTGAATTTGAAATCAAAATCTTGGACTCCAGTCACACTGCATACGTTGCAAGGAAATTTTATTGACACAAACAACATGTGACGTTTCGGTCAACAATAGACCTTTGTCAAACTCAGTTTGTTTAAGTCATAACATATGAGGGAGGTTGCATATAGCAATGGGAGCGCTGCCATAGAGGGATGGCGGTCTGTGCCGCTTGGAGAAGTGTGGCGCTGTGTGACTGGAGTCCAAGATTTTGTACACTATATGGGATTGGGACCCTCTCCGGAGCACCTGCACTAAAGATCAATTACAGTGTGCAGCCAAAATCCAATTTTAACTTGAATTTGAAATCGTGATCAGAGCATCACTGGTTCAGGTCCAATTGGTATATAAAGTGGGGAATAAAAGCTGATTATTTATTTTATTTATTTTAGAAATGTTTTAACCCCTTTGTGTTTAAGCCATTTTAGGGCCTTAGGACCAAGCCTGATTTATAAAATTTGACCTGTGTCATTATAGGAGGTTGTAACTTTGTAACGCTATAACATATCCAGGGGATTTTGAGATTGTTTTCTCGTCACACATTGTACTTCAAAGTAATAGAAAAATTTTGATGATATCTTTGATGTTTAGTTATGAAATAAATAAAAATTTGAAAATGAATACTTTTTAGACATTTTTCTCATTTTTATGAAAATCGCCAAAACCCTTATTTACAGGCACCTGCTCGGCTTTAAGTGACTTTGAGAGGCCTAAACAGCAGTAAAACCCTGTAAATTATGCCATTTTAGAAACTACATCCTTCAATGTATGAAAAATCATCTTTAAGAAGTGCAACACCCTCGCCGATGCAAGGCAGAGGAGTGGTTGCGAATACGTCCCATCATGTAGCTTGCAACCTGTGAAGGGTCTGATCAACCCCACAGCAGGTCACTACATAACACAAATGAGCACTGCAGCGGTAGAGCCTGCCTGGTAAGGCAGGAGTTAATTGTTTTCTGTGATGTAATTCCAGCAACCAATCACATGTGTTACATTTTTTTTCTGTGAGCTGAGATGTAATTGGAGGAGTATCCACCACCTGACCAGAGGGAGTAACAAAACCCTGGTCAGGAAACTTCTAGAGTTCAGTCAGACCCAGGAGTCTGAAGGAGAAGGAGCAGTCTAATCTAGTTAGACAGATTCAGAAAAGGGGAGAGAAAAAACGATACAGGCGCCACATGTGTCAATCTGGATTAGGCAAAATAATTTAGAGTATGCTCTTTGAATGGAGACTTGCTCACCTTTTGTGGTTGTACTGTCGGTACAACACGAGGAGATCGTTTGGGGTCACGTCCAGAGTGATATTAGGCAGCTTTCCTGGTTTTCATAGAGGCAAGGAATGTCTCATGAAGGAGGTGCAGTGGTCAAATATGGGGTTCCAGGGTAATGTCAGCGCCAATGATCCGGTCGTGAGAGCAGTATTCTTGAATTACGTGATTTATTGTTTAAAGCTTAGTAAAACGCGTTTCGAGTCCGAACCGGGCTCTTCATCAGTTACAATTAAGCATAACATACAATGGACTGTACGGTTTAAATGTTTTTTGGCGCGAACAGACGCGTCTGTACCACGTTACCATGACGTCAGAATGTAAATAAAAACCTAGTGTTCATTCATAAAATTTTTTGATTAGAAGTATTAGTTCAAAGTAATAAATACTAGCCGCAATAGATAGGTTTAAAATAGATGGATGATAACTAAACAATTAAAATAAAGCATTCAGCTATGTATAAAGAAATATACCAATGTGATAAATTCATAGTTACATTTAATAATCTGATTAAGATGTAGTTAATTATGGAATGTTACCTCTGTTTTGATAATATTCCGGGCTGAGGAGTACCTGAGATGAAGATGATTTGCAGGAGTCTAAATGTCGGTGTTAGTTGAAACTACGGAAGCCGCTGAGGGTCAAATCTAAACAGGAGCGAACTCTCAGAGAATGAGGGATCGATGCATTGTTGGACTAAGCTGGGCTCAGATCGTTGCGTAGCTGGACTAAGAGAAGATAAGAGATCGATGTCTCCGGTTCCCTATACCAAGCACCGTGACACTAGCGTGCCTAGGCCGCAACCGCCAGCCACTCGGGTACTGCGGGCCCCGGCTGTCTCCAGGCCCCAAGGAAAGGCTAGGCCGCGGTGGGGGATGTTGCAAAGTGTGTTAACCCTTAGACATTTACAAGCTGTTTTTTAGACAATGTATTAATTTTGGCCAAAAATTAAACCGTCACAAAGTATTAAATGACGATAAACTCCACAAAGTCTGATACCCAATTTCTCCCTAGTATCAGGATGCCCCATATGATATGTGTTGATGACTGCTGTATGGGCGCATGACCGAGGATAGAACGGAAGAAAGCGCCATTCAGAGCATTGTACCAGCTATTCAATGTTTATTTTTTTGTAATTTGGACATATGGGGGATTGATTTTGTGGACGAGATCCACTTTTCAGGTACATCATTTACAGGGGGTTCAATAGCTAATAATCATATTTTATTAACTCTTTCTTGGTGGTGGTTAAAAAAATTTACTCTTGTTTATGGTTTTTAGCTTTTTTTTTTTTTTTCCCCGGACATTCACCGTTCGATAAAAATGTGTTATCTTTATTCTATGGGTCATCACGATTACGGCAATACCCCATTTATATGGCTTTTTTTATGGTTAACTTGTTTTGCAGAATATAGAACTCATTTTGTGAGAAATTTGCATCGTTTTTGCATCGCCATACAACAATGGGCATAATATTATATATTTTTTTGTTTTGTTTACAGAGCTGTGTTAGAGCTTATTTTTTGCGGGACAAGCTGTACTTTTTCTTGGTATCATGTCGGGGTAAACTTTATTTTTTGATCACTTTTGTTGTGCTTTTTATGAGGTGAGATGTGAAAATTTTAACATTTTTGTACATTTTTTTTTTTTTTTTTTGTGTGTGTTTTTTATGGTGTTCACCGTACAGGTTGTGACCATTTTATTTTATTCTATGGCTTATTATGGATGTGGCGATACCCTATATGTTGTGTTTTTCTTGGTGTTTTTTCACTGTTTTATTTGATTATTGCATGGGATGGGACTTAAAGGGGTATTCTCATCTGGGCACTTACATTCAGTTTCATTAATCTGCCATATATAAACATTTCTTCAATTGGATGTTATTAAAAAAAATGTTCCCGTGTGAAGATAATTTCTCATAAATGTAACCATGTTGTCCCTTAGAAACGAGATGGCTTCCTCGGATACGACCACGTCATACTCTGGCAGCGGTGGCCAGACTTGCGCTATAGAGTCCCGCCAAACCACCAGGATTAAGTGATCAAAAAGGTTACATACCCCCAACTCTTCTCACAAAAAAATAAACCTTTTAACCAGCTTTGTTTTGCCAAAAAATACGAGGGCAAAATAAACAATATTTTCTCGAAAATTAATTTTTATTTAGTAAAATTGGGCAAAAAAAAAAAAAAAAAAAAAAAATCGATCGTAGTGACCCATAGAATAACAATAACATTTATAGTACAATGAATTGCAATTAAAAACATTTTAGAATTGTAAACAAATATTAATGATTTTCATTTCCTCCACCAAGAAAGTGTTATTAAATTTCATCAACTTGCTATAGATGACTCATAATGTTCCTGAAAAGTGGATCTTGTCCCTCAAAAAAAATAAGCCACTATATGTCCACATTACAAAAAATTAAACATTTTGTAGCTTGTATAATGTTACAACGCAAATCTTCTCTGAATGGCACTTCTTTCATTCTGTGCCGCCTCATGTGCCCACAGCAGTTTAAGCGTATGGGATATGGTCAAACTTGGAAAAATTTGGGTATCAAACTTTGTGGAGCTTTTTGTCATTTATCCATTGTGAATGTTTGTTAATTTTTGGGTCAAAATGTATGTGTTGTCCAAAAAAAATTGCAGTTTCTAAATTGCACCTGTATTTTGTTTTAACCTCTATAAACATCTAAAGGATTAGCAAACTTCTTAAAAGTGGCTTATCACATGTTGAGGGGTGTAATTTCTATAATATGGGTTTTGGCGAATTTCATAAAAATGTGAAAAATCGCAACCAAAATTCTACGCCTCATTAAGAAAATAGACGATGCATAAAAAATATTAAGATATTTGATGTTATGAAATTATTTATCTGAGTGATATCACTAAAAAGCAGAGGATTTAAAAGTGGGGGGAAAAAAAAATCTCCATGATCAAAGTTTTTGCCAAATTAATTTTTTTTTTTTTTCATAAATTTACGAAAAAGAGATCATCCAAATTTTTCAACTAATGGAAAGTACAATGCTCCATAAGAAAACAAGTTATAACCACTTATAGTGACACATGTACGAATTGAAAAATGTGGCCTGGTCTTTAAGGACAAAACTGCCTGCAGAAGCAAGGGGTTTATCTAAAAAAACTGGAAGGAATTTATTACTGAAAATATATCAGGAAATTGGTTCACTTTTTATCAAAACAAATCATAAACTTGAATTGTTAAAACCGAACAGTAACTACTTTCTACTTTCTAGTGAAGACATGCCAAATCCTAGGCATGAAATCATGGAGAATAAGAAGCCAATTACACATTCCAAACAGGAAAAAGAGGACATTTTGGAAGACATGAAAAATATTTCAAAATCTAAACCAGAAAATAAAGCACATTTGAAAGACAAGAGGCTTTCAAAAGCAAAACCTGGTCAAAATGAAATTCTGGAGGAAGTGAATTTAAATTCCAAAGGGAAGCCGCCTATTGGTGGAAAGAATTCTGAATCTCAAAAGGATAACCCGAAGCTAAATGAGTCCCATAAAACAGAAGACAGGAAGGTTCATGGCCAAAAAAAAGTGCCTAAAGAAAAAACACCAGATAAGAATTCACCATGCAAAGAAAAAACTCATTCTAATTCCCAATCAAGGAGAGAGAAGTCAACAAAATCAAAGCATGAGGAAAAGATAAAAGATCCTCACCTCTTGAGCACAGAGAAGAAATCAAAGTATTTTAATAAGGAAACCGACAAGCATCCTGGGGACAACAAAGTTAATAAAAAGGCCACTGGTACAAAGGAAGCCAATAAGAGTAAAACAGAAGGTATGCTTTCCAGTGAAGAGTTTGATGCTCCCACAATGTCTTTTGAATCTTACCTCAATTATGACCAAGTTTCAAACAAAAGAAAAAAGAAATCTTATCCAGTGAATGAACCTCCTAAAAAAATAGAAAAAGTATGTAAGCAATACTGTAATGTAGAACTATCCAAAACTCTCAATCAATGCAGAGAAACGTACATGGAGGAAGTGGACAACACAGAGGTAATCTTTACATGTTTATCTGTCATGTCTTAAATAAAACTGACTGTATACCTTTTTCTACCGGTTTCATCTGTGATTTTGTTTTATTGATAAATAATTTGACTACTAGACCATGCTGTTTGGAGCGGAACATTTACTACTTATATTTGAATGTTGAATAAGGATGAAATGGCCTGAAAATTGGTGAGAATAAAGGGAATTTCTTTCACCCCAGAAATAGGGAGAATCTAGCCATAGGAGCTGGGGTTTTTAAAAAGACTTGTCTCGCTCATGGAGATCATTGAAAGATAAAGTTAACCACAACCTCTCCACCCCTTTTAATATACTGGTACAAGATGTCAGTGATTGAAAAAGACAGATGAAATAAATACTATAGGAAGAGCTGTGCCAACAATGTACTCACTGTAAATGTTTGCTGATTGTTTTATTTCAGGTCAAAAAGCACTGTCTTGAAGATTTACTCAATGTCCCACTTCCTAAAATTTTGACAGATTGTTCAATTTTCCCTTCACCGCCACATACTAGTGAATGCAAAGGTAAGCCTATTAGAAAGCATCTTGGTACAGTGTATCTGTTTCAGCTAATGAAAGTGTGTTTGACAGCACAGGTTTATTTGTGCAATTATTTGTAATATTGGTTTCATAAAGGAGGAAAAACTGGCCTATGCCAAAAGCTTTTAATTGTGCAAATCTTTAAAGAGTATTTACCAATTCCTAAACTGCCCCACAAGAAAGAACAGCATTGTGGGGGTCACTTTTAACTGTTACATAAATTTCAATTTTATAGAACATCTTGAGGGTTAATTTGTATGTAAATGAGATCCTGGTTGCACCAGGGACAGGCGGGTCATTCCCACTAATATATATATAATTTTTTTTTTTTTCCCTGCACTTTCAGCACTTACAAAATGTTTCTCTAAATAGAACATCCCTTTTTAAAAGTGACAACACACCGTTGCAATTCTAATACTGCAGAGTAAATTATTTAATGATACACATTTTATAAGTATGCTAAGAAAATAATCCTGTAACTAGAAGTTAAAAAAATGTAAATTAAAAAAAAAATTAAAACCTGTTTTTGTGTCAGACTGGCCAGGCCGCTGAGAGGGCCACAGTAGACGTGCCTGTCATAGCGGAGCTCATCAACCTGGCGCCTCCTCCACAATCCTCGGGGCTGAATATCACTCCCACCTCGGCTGTTCCTTCTCCCAGTGGAGCGATCCTAGACTCCCCGAATCCTGAGCGGGAACCACTGCTCCCGGCCTCATCACCAGGATCCAAGATGGCGGTGCCGATTTACGGAGATTGCCAGGACCCGCGGCGCTGCAGCCCCTGGAGCAGCTGCTGAAAGAGGATACTCTGGGAATCAAGATGGCGCCACTGGGACCTGGAGAGTGCCAGGACTCGCTGCACTATGAGCACACCAGCGGTGCTGCCGCGCCACAGCCTCCAGGACCACCAGCACCTGATGTTCTGGGAGCGAAGATGCCTGGGGTTCAGCAGGCCCATCGCAAGCAACAGCACCTCCAGCTCCCCCTAGCCGTTCACTGGCCGCATCCCCCTCATTGGGGCTCCTCTCAAGGTTCTGTATCACCCCCAGTGGATAAACGCTCTCAGGCGCTCTGGTCCCCAACTCCCCAGGGGTTAAACCCTCATGCACCATTGTGGGCAGTACGGCAGAACATGTCTGGACACTCTCAGCAAGACCAGCCCTGCTCTTCATTACACAACGTGCACTTAGCACCTGCTCTGGCACCGCAGGCTGAATATGATGAAGATGCACTGCACCAGACACCACCAGCGCACATGTATTATGCTAAACCTTCTTTGGAGAGAAGTGTTGTGATCGAAGAGTATTGCAAGCACATATACGAACCATCCGTACCAGGGAAGATATGGAGTCCTATAGTTCCAGATTGGAACTATCTTATCGATCAGAAATGTCTGCACTCAGAGATTAAGTACATCAGGTAGAGGGAAGAGTGTCAACAGTAAATGCTCTGTTCGTGAACAGCTAGCCATTCACTCCACACAATTGGCCTCTCAGTCCTCCCAGTTACGAGCTCTATCTGACCATCTGGATGATTTATAAAACAGGGGCAGGATTAACAACATTAGAGTCCGGGGTGTTCCTGAATCTATAGACTCCCGTCACTAACTCGACACTGCAGGAGCTCTTCAACATGGACCTGGATGTTCCTGCTGATAACCCTCTAGAACTTGACCGTGCTCATCGGTCCTTAGGCCCTAAACCTTCAGACCAAACAGGTCACGGGATATAATTTGTAGAATACACCGGTTCCAGATCATGACCAGGGCCAGAAATATGGGAGACATAAGGTCCTTACGGACCTCTCCAGACTGACCCTGCTAAAGCGCAAAGCATTGCACCCTCTACTGGAAGCTCTTAAACAAAAAGATTTCCAGTACTCCTGGGGATTCTTGTTTAGACTTCAAGTTTGCCACAGTGGCCAGCTGCAGATTCTGCAACACCCTGGTGACCTGCCTGCCTTTACAGAATCGCTTAGTCTCCCTCCAGTTACCCTACCAGAATGGACCACCCCGAGACCTCAAAGGCAACCTCGTCACAGACAACAAAGACGCTCCATCGATTATCATAACCCTGTTCAGGCAGCGCCCGAGCACCCACAATAACGGGATTTTGGGTTAAGAAATATTTTTTCTCAGTTTAAAAAGTTATTTTTTTCTGGGTTGGGTTTATCCGGGGGCACTTTCCTTGGCAATTCTACGTTCCTCAGGGGTGCTGCACTCAGCTGGTCTGTTCGTAATGTTAAAATTATATACCTATTCTGAGTAGTGGCTCAGGTCTAGTTACTGTTTCACCCAAGTACACTGCTATCTACCCTTCTTTCCTTTCTCGTAGCTCAACGCCTTTTGGGTGGGCCACAAATTGCTGGGATGGCACCCTACTGCCACAATCGGAAAAATGGTCATATCAGATCACGCTCCGGTCTTTATAACGTTCTCGTCCTCAGACTCTATATACCGGCAATGGGCATGGAGGCTCAATGATAATCTTCTCAAAGATCCCTTGTGTGGTGGAGTTGTGGACCTTTTGTGGAGCGATTTCTGCAGGTGCATGCTGACAACCCCACTCCCCTCCACTTTCGGTGGGAAACCCTTAAAGGAGAGTTTAGAGGAGTTTTTAGCATTAGACTTAAAAGAGACAAGGTGTATAAAATCTCCATGTTATTGCGTTTTATTAGCGAATTAGAACTATGTCATTAAGACTTGTTGGATCATGAAGTGTTAGCCGCGATTACAGACGGGAAAGCCTCCAATCCCTACTCGATCAAACACGCCTTCAGTATAGGGCACAATTCGCTAGATATCTTTATGATCATGCTGATAAATGTGGCTGCTCTTTTGCTCGACTTTTGCACCCTCGTAGCATGGCAACATTTATCCCCAAAATTCAAACCCAGGAGGGGACCATTACTCATCACCCTTTTGAGATCTTGGCCGTATTCCGCTCGTACTATGCAGACCTGTACAACTTTCGCAATCAATATGCAGATATGGATGAACACCAACAAAAAGACAGGGTAGATGCTTATATTTCCAACAATGCATTGCCGACATTAGCAGAGGAAACAATCGAGTCCCTAGAACAACCCCTAAGTGAAAATGAGATTCCCCACGCTATTAAAGAGACCCCGGCAGGAAGGAGTCCTGACCCTGATGGATTCACACCGGCCTTTTACAAATTTGCTAGGGAAATACTGACTCCTTTCCTCACCAGGGTTTTCAATGCTGTTACTACTGACGCTCCGTTTGCTCCCCAATCGTTAGCAGCCACGACTAGTGTAATACTGAAGCCTGGTAAAGATCCTATGACCCCTGGTAGTTATAGACCAATATCCCTAATTAACGTGGACATAAAGTTATATTCTTAGATATTGGTGAACAGATTGGGCCCGCTTCTTCCTTCTGTGATACATAATGACCAGGTAGGATTTGTCCCCGGTCACGAGGCCCAGGACAACCTCAATAAAACAAATAAAAATTCCCATGCAAAATCGTCCAAGATACCGTTATGTCTGTTATGTATTGACGCCGAAAAGGCGTTTGATAGGGTACATTGGGGAAGGTCTCATGTTGGACGTTCTTAAAGAGAACCCGTCAGGCAAAATAACCCCTAAACTAAATATTTTTTCATAAACTGGCATTAGAAAGCATTGCCGCTATCCCTTCATTGTCCCTCTACATGCCTGTAAACTTAAGCAATGAGGTCCTAAAGCTGTAAGCAAATGACCTGTGAGATGTCCATTGAGTCATTATCATATTCAAGCTGTCCAGCTTATTCATGAGTGGGAGGCACCGAACCCCCCCCCAGTGCTTGACTGACAGCCTGTATAATGGTGTAATGGCTCCTCCATGTGCTTGCTGGCGACCACGCCCCCTGCAGCCTATGTGTGTGCAGGAGAGATACAACAGCTCCAGGCAGCCATTTTATGTACCTAACATGTTCAGCTGATGTCTGTGCCTCACACATGTGTATTAGGAGATACAGCATGTCAGCAGATAAAGCACAGGCACTAGCAATGCTTTACTATACATTAAACACAGACATGAGCAGGGGGAGGAGAGGAGAGGGGAGGGGAAACAGGGGTGACATCACTGCCCCTGACCATGTGACCAGCCTAATTTACATAATAAAGAAAAGAGGATTTTACAATTATTAATGTATGAATTGACTAGATAAAGGCTGTGATGGATCCTTTGAGCTGTTCCAACAGGTAGCAGTGACAGAAATGGTGACAGAGACCTGATGACAGGTGTCCTTTTAAGCGAATGGGGATGGGTGAGGGATTCGTGGGCAAGATCGGATTAATGGAGCCATATCCCCCCCCCTCCCCCACGCATCCATAACTGGCCGCGGCAGAGCTGCCACTGTCCCCCTTGCAGTACACCATTGTCATGGAACATCTGGCCGTGCCGATAAGAAATAATCCAAATATACGTGGTGTGAGCATGGGAGACTTGCATTCTATGTATGCTGATGATCTTTTAGTGTATGTTTCCCAACCTCTGATCACGTTGCCATTTTTACTCCAAGAGTTTGAACGGTATAGCCTTGTGAGTAACTTTAAGATTAACTATGCAAAATCTGAAGCCCTCAGCATTTCTCTACCACAGACAAAGGTTCAACAAACTATAGAAAACATTGTTTCCATGGTGTACAGACTATATTAATATTTGGTTTACAAATCCCGGCGTAATTGAACATGCTCTACTCCCTTTTAGCGGGGGGGGGGGGGTTGGGACCACCCCTATCTACAGGTTTTTCACTTCGCGACCGTGGTAATATGTCTTGTAGACTGGACATACGACTCTATAACTCTAAACAGTGGGTACTCTTGGAACAACATATTGCTCCTATAACCCTGAAAACTGTGCCCTGGATACAGGGAGATTTGGCACAATCGTTAGCAGCATATACACCTTCTGCCCGAGCCGCGCTGGTGCTCTGTCGGAGTTTGCTCTGCAGGGGTCTTCTTCTTTGTCCCCCGGGGCTCTTAACTCCGCTGCTGAAAAATCTGATGTTCCCTCCAGGCATTGATAGGAAATCGTTCCTGGTATTGCGCCTGTCCAATGACCCGTGCATGCACGTTGTCCTTAAAGACGGATCCCTACCTTCCTTTGTTGATCTGAGTGCCAAGGTCCCTGATACTCCACTTTCTTGACTGGAATACTCTGTTGCAATCCATACGCTCGCAGGGAGACGTGGAAACTTTTGGAGCCGACCTAACGGTGTTTGAAGGAATGCTCAACTCTCCCACCCCACCTACACATGTTATTTCTCAAATTTACTCTATTTTGGAGCTACACCCGGAGGATCCTGCATTTCTGGGGAGATGGGAGCAGGAACTGGGTGTAGAGTTCGGGCCATAGGAAAAAACAAAAATGTTTGTCTTTTTACCCATAAATTATCTTCTGCATGCTCTGCACAGGAGAAAAATGTTATAAAATTATGACAAGGTGGTACAGCCCTACATACATTCTACCCTGCAGTGCCCGACACGTGCTGGCGCTGTCAAAACTCCAGAGGAACAATGTTACACATCTGGTGGGAGTGTTCGCTACATATGAAAAGGTTACCAGCCGCTCAGTAGAGATCTCAGCTCAGATAGGAGTTCTGTCCATCCTCCCAATAGGGTCTCAGAAAAAGCGCTTATTGAGATTCTTTCTCACGGCTGCTCATGCGGTCATTCCCCGCCATTGGAGATCCCCCACTCTCCCCCCCCCCCCCCCTTTCTTGAGTAGATCCATAAATTCTCTAATATCTGCCGCATGGAGGAACTTTTGACAGAGGTCTATCAAACCATGGAAAAATTCTGTAGAATCTGGCAACCGTGGTTTCTGTTTAAAGACGCACCAGATTATATGGTATTGTTTGTCTGCGCCTTCGGTGAGTGGTAGCCTTTTTATGTCTTCAGCCCATCATGTTGTATTTCCTACCCTTAGCCCTTCCCTAGTTTTCCCTGTCTATCCCCTTCTTTTTCCCCCTCCTTAATCTCCTTCTCCTTACCTCTACCCCTTTTTTCTTTATTATTCTCCTCTCAGTTCTTTGCTCCTTTCCAGTGCAATCGCTTCATGAGGACTGGTTGGTTGGTTGGTCCGGCATTATGTGTTATGAACGCACTAATTATGTAACATCTGAGACTCTATATTTGGTTACACTTTCACCCCTATTCATGATCTTGTCACAGGTTGCTTATAGAGTTGGTCTTTATGTATGGGTTTGGTATGTTGCCACCACGCTACAGTGAGCTTGGTGCATGCGGGGGTTTCCCATTCACATTTATTGTTATTGGGTCCTGTGTGTCCCATTGCTGTTACGATGTATACTATCATTAACAAAATGTTCTCCATTTGCTTCTTCAACTGAATAAACCCTATTGAATAAATACTCTTCTATAAATTGTTAATGTGGTAAATGACTATTCTTGCCGCAAACTTCTTGTTTTTAATGCAATATCTACATGGGTGTATATAGGCCAATTTCCAACAATCACCACTCCAGTGGTTTGATGGTGCATTGTGTAAAAATACTAATGGATGTTTAGAAAATCCTTGACACCCCTTGTTCAAGTATGCTAGCACAGCTGTAAAGAGTTTGGCTGTTATAGAAGCTATAAAACTGACCTTCGTTTGAGCTGGTTGAGAATCTGGAGCATCACATTCGTTTGTTATATGGAACTCTCACAATGGCCAGATAAAAAGAACTTTCATGTGAAACTTGACAGTCTATTCTTGTTCTTAGAAATGAAGGCCTTTCCATGTGACAAATTGCCAAGAAACTTAAGATTTCGTACAATGATGTGTACTACTCCTTTAATAGGAGAGCATATACAGCCTCTAACCAGAGTAGAAAGAAGTGGGAGGCCCCGCTGCCCAACTAAGCAACAAGATGAGTACCGTATATACTCGAGTATAAGCTGACCCGAGTATAAGCCGAGACCCCTAATTTTACCACCAAAAACTGGGGAAAACTATTGACTCGAGTATAAGCCGAGGGTTGGAAATGCATTGGTCACAGACCCCCCCCCCCCCCAGTATATAACCAACCAGCCTCCAATAGTATACAGCCTGCCCCCAGTGGTATACCAGTTTGCCCCCAGCATTAAAAAAAAAAAATAAACTTTTATATACTCACCCTCCGGTGGCCCCGATGTGCAGCGTTGCTCCCCCGATGTCCGCGCCGCTTGCCTTCAGGCTTCCGCGCCGCTTGTCTTCAGGCTTCTGCTGGGCGCCGCCATTGCTCTCTCCCGGCCGGCGCCTAGTATGACGCGCCGCTGCTGACGTCATACTGGGCGCCGCCCGGGGGAAAGACATGGCGGCGCCCAGCAGAAGAAAGAAGACAAGCGGTGCAGACATCGGGGGAGCAGCGCTGCACATCGGGGCCACCGGAGGGTGAGTATATAAGTTTATTTTTTAAGTATTTTTTACTCTTGACTCGTGTATATTGACTCGTGTATAAGCCAAGGGGACGTTTTTCAGCACATTTTTTGTGCTGAAAAACTCGGCGTATATACGGTACATTAGTCTCTAGTTTGAGAAACTGACTCTTCATTTAATAGTACCCGCCAAGCGCCAGTCTCGACCTCTACAGTGAAAAGGGTGACCCCAGGATGCTGGCCTTAAGTGGCAAAGTAAAGGCCATATTTGAGACTGGCTAATAGAAGGACTTGATTAATATGGGCAAAAGAACACCAACCTGAGACGGAGGAAGATTGGAAAAAAAGTGTTATGGACAGACAAATCGAAGTTTGAGGTGTTTGCCTTACAAAGGTTGTTCTGTGTGATCCACAGAACAACTGAAAAGATGCTGGAAGATGCCTGATGCCATCTGCCGGAGGTAAAGTGGGAGATTTGTAAGGTCAAAGGGATTCTGAATAAGAAAGGCTATCACTCCATTTTGCAACGCCATGCCATACCTTGTGGACATCGCTTGATTAGAGCCAATTTCATCCTACAACAGGACAATGACTCAAAGCACACCTCCAAAGTATGCATTAACTATTTAGAATACCTGCTGCCTGCTTCTTCCTTATCTGTTATGGAGTGTGCAGCCCATTCACCAGATCTCAACCCCATTGAGTTGTTGTGGGAGCAGCTTGACCGTATGGTACACAAAGTGCCCATCAAGCCAATCTAACTTGTGGGAGGGGCTTCTGGGAGCAAGGGTTGAAAATTCTCCAGATTACCTCAGCTAGAATGGCAAAGGTCTGCAATGCTGTAATTGAAGCAAAGAGAGCATTCTTTGATTTAAAAGCAAAGTTTGAAGGAGAAAATTATTAATTCAAACGAGACATACCTTGTCAATATATTTTGTATTCATTTGAAACTCTTTTGAAAAATAAGTGCGGTTTTTATGGAAAACGCAAAATTGTTTGGGTGACCACAAACTCTTGATTGGTAGTGTATGGGCACAGTAATACTACTCCGCTGTATATATCAGCACAGTACTACTACCCCTATCCTGTATATATGAGTACAGTACTATTCCTCCTATCCCTTATCATGTGTAATATATATATATATCTCATATATTTGCCTTTCATATCTGTCATTATGTACTGCTTTATAACAAGAAAGTGAAAGCCTTCACCAAATATATCTTGTCGTAAATTAAATAAAACCAGTCAGGTGGATTTTGGACACTAAATTACCTACATGTCCTTATGGACTAGTGGTTTAATGTTCGAAATGGCCCTTTTATGATTACACATTTAGAAAATGCTTATACTTGACTAGGTCTGGGGCTTTCGGTGCCTTTTGTAATGCTGCTAGTGAAGCCAGCGTAATGCACCTTTTTTTATAAAGCCAGAGTAGTATATCCTGGTTTTAATGCACAACTATTGTAGGTACTCGGCGTGCACTTTGTACCCTGGGTTTTATTCCAGCTTCAATGAAGCATTCAGAGAGGAGGGGCCAAGACTCCATATGTGAGTCCTATGTGCCTCATCAGACTCCAATCTAGCCCGGTGTCCCAGATCTACCTTACAGATTTTCTTTGACAAAACAAAGATGGTGCTGGTAGAAGTTTGAGTAGCACTAGTTAGAAGGAAGAGACTGGACATATGTATAGTACAAAGATGTCTCCTGCAAGTCATTGCATTGTTATATCCTGTGATTATTAATAAGGAGGGCTAAGGAGAACCAGTATGTACCACTATATGGTCACTGGCTGACCCCCTAGCTATGCCTCTTGATTCCAGTGTAGTAATGTCAACATAACCAAATAGCCCAAACCGTTTGTAAAGATGCTGGGCGGAATTATTAAGACTAGCGTATTGAATGCCAGTTTTAATTCCCCTTCTCGCTGCTGCACTGAACGCCAGATATACTAAGAGGCTTTGGTCTCTTGGTATATCCAGAGATGTGCACCGCTGCTGCAGTCCTGGCAAAGATTTCATATGTAGTCTCCAGCAGTTTTACGGAGACTATAGTAAATGCAGTGGGCTGGGTCATTCTTGCCCCACCCAAAGTGTAGTGGGGCAGAAAACCTTCTGTCTAAACAAAATTAAATTGATTAAAAAGTTTAGTTACACTTTTAAAAGATATATTTTTAACAATATGGTGGATGAGAAATGTTTTCCATATAAAATGTTGTGCATGTAGAAAAAGTTTTATTTATAATATTAGGAGACTACTGTTCCAATATAAATGTTCAACTTTTTACACAGAGAGCATTCCAGAAATTTTACCTGAAATGAGTCCTGAATCGAGTGGATTTACTGGACGGCGCCTTAATTCGAAAATGTTGGTGTACTCTGGTTCCAAAGTAATATATCTGCCAAAAATGTTATCCCTGTATGAGCAATGTATACGGGTGCTTCAAAATAACATTGATTGTAAGTATTCATTCACGTCCATCAGTAGCTGTAAAACGAAAATCTACTTTGCCAGTTTGTTATTTTGTGCACATGTTGGTATGTGTGTGTGTGTGTGTGGGGGGGCAACCTTTTCCTGTAGGGAGAAATCAAATTGCTGTTACTGCAAAGGACACAGGGCACCCAGATGATGGTCAATACGCCGATATAATATGGAATAAGCCCTTTCCCTTGTGTAACTTGTTTATTCAATATTTAGTATGTTTGGCTTATTTACATACTGCCTGTATCGCAATGGTAGAAGTATGGCGAGGTCTAGAACTGCTGTAAGACTTGATAAAATCAATTGTTTTATAAAACATTTTCTTTACTTCTTTTGTAGCTATTCAAGAGGTTGGAGGTGTACCTTTTGAAATCCTGAAGCCTGTGCTTAACCGCTGTACTCCTGAGCAATTAAATCGAATTGAAGAATGCAATCCAGTACGTATAGTTTGTAAAAAGTTAAAGCGTTTCACACGTACCATGGGATGCAAAACACCTGATGCTACCATCCCTTTGTTTCACAGTAGTGGGGTTGTGTTCAGGATATGGGGAAGTTGTAGATCAAAATTAGAGAACAATTTTGATTGCTTGATTTTTATTTAGTGTTTAACTCTGTAAGGAGGCAGACAGTTTATAGCTTAAAGAGGAACTGTCGCCCATAATTTCGGCACTAGGAGCTGTTCTCTAAAATAAGCAGCTCTTCGTGCTTCAACAAACGCCACAGTGTTAGATAGCGTTACCTATCCTTCTAACAGTACAGCGGGGTACAATGTAATCGTTGGACCGCTCGCAAAGCGGCCCGATGTATTCATGAGGGGTGCTGCCTATTCCCTGGACCGCCCTGCTCGCTCCATAGCATGACGCTCAGCAGTCACTGCCACTAATCCCGCCCCAATCCCGCCCCACTCATGAATCCATCGTACCGCTTTGAGAGTGGTCGGACGATTAAATTGTACCCCGCCGTAGTGTTGGATAGCGTTATCGGAGGTTTCCGGTAATGCGATCCTTCTAACACTGCGGTATTTGTTCAAGCACTAGGAGCTGCTTACTTTACTTTAGCTGCCGGTAGCCTCAAAAAGATAGCGGCGCATGGGCGCATACTCACCCTGCGCTGGCCCCGATGTCTGCGCGGCTCGTCTTCAGTCTTCCGCGCCGTCTTCTATCTTCTGCCGGGCGCCGCCATGTTTTTCCCCGGGGAAGGCGCCTAGTATGACGTCAGCAGCGGCGCGTCATACTAGGCGCCTGCCGGGGAAGATCAATGGCGGCGCCCAGCAGAAGAATGAAGACGGCGCGGAACACTGAAGACGAGCCGCGCGGACATCGGGGCCACCGGAGGGTGAGTATGTAAGTGTTTTTTTTTTTGGGCTGGGCTGGGCTGTGCTGTATACTGCTGGGCTGGGCTGTGCTGTATACTGCTGGGCTGGGCTGTGCTGTATACTGCTGGGCTGGGCTGTGCTGTATACTGCTGGGCTGGGCTGTGCTGTATACTGCTGGGCTGGGCTGTGCTGTATACTGCTGGGCTGGGCTGTGCTGTATACTGCTGGGCTGGGCTGTGCTGTATACTGCTGGGCTGGGCTGTGCTGTATACTGCTGGGCTGGGCTGTGCTGTATACTGCTGGGCTGGGCTGTGCTGTATACTGCTGGGCTGGGCTGTGCTGTATACTGCTGGGCTGGGCTGGGCTGTGCTGTATACTGCTGGGCTGGGCTGGGCTGTGCTGTATACTGCTGGGCTGGGCTGTGCTGTGCTGTATACTGCTGGGCTGGGCTGTGCTGTGCTGTATACTGCTGGGCTGGGCTGTGCTGTGCTGTATACTGCTGGGCTGGGCTGTGCTGTGCTGTATACTGCTGGGCTGGGCTGTGCTGTGCTGTATACTGCTGGGCTGGGCTGTGCTGTGCTGTATACTGCTGGGCTGGGCTGTGCTGTGCTGTATACTGCTGGGCTGGGCTGTGCTGTGCTGTATACTGCTGGGCTGGGCTGTGCTGTGCTGTATACTGCTGGGCTGGGCTGTGCTGTGCTGTATACTGCTGGGCTGGGCTGTGCTGTGCTGTATACTGCTGGGCTGGGCTGTGCTGTGCTGTATAGTGCTGGGCTGGGCTGTGCTGTGCTGTATAGTGCTGGGCAGGGCTGGTCTGTATAGTGCTGGGCTGGGCTGGGCTGTATAGTGCTGGGCTGGGCTGGGCTGTATAGTGCTGGGCTGGGCTGGGCTGTATAGTGCTGGGCTGGGCTGGGCTGTATAGTGCTGGGCTGTGCTGTGCTGTATAGTGCTGTGCTGTGCTGTATACTACTGGGGGCTGTGCTGTAATGGTAATGTTGTTTTTGTATGCCTTCTGTTTATGAGCTACAGTTTTTCTGCTATATACCTGCATGTCATAAGAATTTAAATTAAAAAAGGACCATATTAAATTCAAATCTGTTTTTTTGTAAATTTTTACGTTTTTTTTTGTATGCGTTGGAAAAGGGGTAGTCTTATACGGCGAATATATCTTAAACTCTATATTTTAAACTGGAAAGTAGGGGGGTCGTCTTATACACCAGGTCGTCTTATACGCCAGAATATACGGTACCTCTAACTATATGACCTTTAAGTGAGTTGTACAGGATCACCTACTGGGGACACACAAAGGGGCTTATTCACAACTACTCCTCTGCTTATGCATCTGCAGGGGTGTTGCACATCAAAATGGAGGTGAAATTTCAAAATGGTCAATTTTTTGTTGGTTATACGTTCATTTATCCCTAAAATTCACACATTTCCAAATGATAAAAAGAGAAAACCCATCTTATAATTTGGTAAGGAGCGCCCTGTAGCTGCCAAGATTATAGTTTCCTCATTGGTCCCTTTTGCAGGCTACAAAGTTGTAGTTTTTCCATTATTGGGGCCGTGATGGCATTTTTTTTACTTTTACTTTTTTTTCGTTTTTTTTTTTTTCATCAAGTTTTACCACCCCTCACGTCACCAGGACATTATAGACATTAAAGAGAGATTTGCCTAGTTAAACAGGCGTTAACACTTGCTTTCCAAAATGCAACTGTTAACGCATGCATTAACATTGTGTTAACACAAGTGTTAACATTTGCATTTGGAAACGCAAGTGTTAACAGCTGTTTAAGTAGGCTAATCTCTCTTCAGCTGTAGCAATGCGTTTTTAAACACATGCGTTAAACGAGACGTTCGACCGCACCCTAAGAAGCACCACCAGCTCATTTGAATATCTTTATATTGTCAATGCCCCAGGACTTCGTAAAAGCAAGATCATCCCCCGACGGATAGGATGACCAAGTAAGTTCTGATGGTGGATATCCTTTAAGAGCATTAGGGTGATGTCACACATGGTGTTTTTTGGTCCATTTTTTAGTCAGTTTTTCCCAATTATCTTAATAGATAAACAGGTTGTAAGCAGCCAAACGCTTGGTAAACGGACTGAAAACAGATTTTTAAAAACGGACCAAAAAACGCCAAGTGTGGCATCCCCATTAGGACTTGCAGTGACCAAGCTTCTCATTAACATAAAGAATTAAAAGTCTAGACATTAACATTGACAGTTGCGTTTTGGTAACGCAAGTTTTAACAGCTGTTTAATTCGGCAAATCTCCAGCTCTAGCAATACGTGTTTAAACACATGCGTTGAACGTGACTTGTGAACGCACCCTCAGGGCTACATCTCCCAAGTACCTCTGTTCCGGCTCCTGCTACACAATGAACACAGTTAAATAAATCTGATGGTAGATGTCTTTTAAACCTGGTGAAACTGTATGACGAGACAGGTGCTTAACTGGCGTGCAATTCCAGCTGCCGTGTTGAAACCATAAGCAATGGAGATCCATTGTGATCTTGTCCTCTTGCGTTTTGTCTTTTGAGGGCAACTTGCTTTCTCAGGGGATTAGATGATGAAGTTTGATGTTTTGAATTGTAAAAATCAGACTTGGAATGTCCACCTTCTCTTACTATGGCTGATGGGGTTACCCCTTTCGCCTTAATCTGTACAACATGCTGCCAGAAGTTTTCAGTCACTTTGGGACGGCATAATGTTTTTGCAAAGTCAGTGCAAACTGGAAAGTGAGGGTGCGGTCACATTTCGCGTTTACCGCATGCGTTTAAAAACGCACTGCAACAGCTGAAGGGAGATTTGCCTAATTAAACAGCTGTTGACACTTGGGTTTACGAAATGCAAATGTTAACACTTGCATTAACGCATGTGTTACCATTATGTTAACAAGCACATGTGTCAACTGTGATGTTAACGCATGCATTAATGCATTTACGGTTGCGTTTTGTAAACACACATGTTAACAGCTGTATAATTGGGCAAATCACTCTTCAGCTCTTAAGCGCATGCAGTAAACGCGACGTGTGACCGCACCCTTAGGCCGGCGCCACACGTGGCGCTTTTGTCTGCGCTTGCAAACGAGCCGCCGGTGTTTTAAGTTAACGCGAAACACCGGCGGCTCGTTCCCGATCGCAGGCGTTTCCATAGAAACGCCGATGCGATCGGGCCGAGGCCCGCCCCGGTGGGCGCGACTTTGTCTGCGTTCGCAAGCGCAGACAAAAGCGCCACGTGTGGCGCCGGCCTTAGCCTGCCTGTTAAATAGGGTTTGTCAGATTATTACGGAAATTAGCACCAGATGCCAGATTATGGCCAATAACCTGCAGGTATCTCAAAGGTGTTCTTTAATTTTGATCAGTGTTTTGTCACTTATCTCCTTTACAACAATTTATGTTATAACATAAGAAAAATACCAATAATCAATGCTTAAGATATATTTACATATTCTATTCACACTTGACAAATGAAAAAATTTTACTTTAAGGTTTTTATGGAAGACTCTGGGAACTTGTGGAAGAAGCATTGTGAAAGAGACTTTAAAGGTCATCGACTCTTAGAGTACGAGTCTTGGCGGGAAATGTATTTACGGCTTTTTAATGAAAGAGAGGAAAAGTTAAGAAAGATAACACAAAATATCAGTTCTGCGCATTGTGGGAAACCAAAAGGTTTGTTATTGGATTTATACTCACACTTCTAGTTTTCAAGTTTTCTGCCAAATCAAGGGCATGAAAATCTGTTGTTCAAATAATCCAAGTATCGATATAGGAATGGAGGCTTTTTAAAATGCTAATTCTGTGTGGCATATTTCGAGCTGTAGGGTTACATATTGAGATGGAGCAATTATTTTATTTCACAATGTATTTCTGTTGACACAGGGTGTTTCTGCAGGCAGTTATTTCTCACAAAAAGGTTGTGTCTAGCTTTTTAGGTTTGACACATAAAACTAAAATTTCGCTAAAATACTTACAGGCCGGCAAGTAAAACTTGCTTATATCCATGGTGCAGCCAAACCTCCAAGGAACATTCGTCGCCAGCAGGAAATTTATGGAACTGCAGGGCCTATTGTCCAGCCTCATCCACTAGAAAAATACAAGTAAGTTTTTCTGAAGTCTATCAAGTATAAGCAAATTGTACTTAATAAATCTCTGGACACGTTTGCCTCGGCATTAAAGGGTTTGGCCACTTTTCCTTGTGTATTTTTGTAGTGTATATTGGTAAGTTTCCCAATTCGTCCCCACCCCACAAACACATCCATCTATCAAATGTTCTGCAGTGCTTTCTTGCTATGTAAAGTAAAGCTCCCTGATTCAGTAATGTCTTTTACCTCATCAGTTAACAATCCTGTCTATAAAACTGCCACACATGGTCATGTGATCCTAAATGTCCATGACCAATGATCCACTTAAAAGATCTTAAAGGGGTTTGCCCATGAAAGAAAGTTCTCAATTTGTAATCCCCTAGTTATGTTTACACAAACATTTCTAATCCCCCCCCTTACTTTACAATTTTACTCAGTTTTATTGCTGTTTTAGTTATCCTGAGTGTATTTAAACTTGTTTTCATGGGAATACCCTTTTTAAGCTTATATTCATATTATCATATTGTCCTGGAAGGGTGATTGGTCATGGACAGTTAGGATTGTATGACCCTTCATCTGCAACCATTTTATAGACTGGAATGGCAGCTGAAGGAGGTAAAAGGCATTTCTCAACAAAAAAATTTGAACAGAACATTTTATTGGATGTATATTGGTAACTTGCCAAATATCTTGCAAAAACACCTATGCGCGCACACCTACGAGTGAGAGCAGCCATCTTGGAGTTATGGAGCTGCAGCAGTGAGATGTAAAGGAAAACAAAGCATTCAGCCCAGGGTGGTGAGGTAAGGTTGTGGAACTATAATATATGCAAAAGAATAGGCCAGTTAAATAAAAAGTACATATAGTGACCGGAGATCCTCTAAGTTTTCCCAGATGATATACCAAGTGCTTCTTCCTTAAAAGCCTCTAAATATATGACATATGTTATATAAAATGTTTTATGCCCCATATTATGAGATGTGTATATATAATGTGTGTGTAAAATTGTATAGCTTTTTGATGTTATGTGGCTAAAAATTTAAGCTGCATGAAGTTGCTGTAGTCCTGCAGTGATTGATAGAGGTTTTTCTGATGCCAGGTGTTAGCAGGGTTTCTTCTCTAACTCTAGCAGCTTAACCTCTTAAATGCCACAGCATTTAACCAGCTTGACAATCTGTGGCGGCTTCAAAAGCCCAAATTGTAGCCACCAAACTCCATTAGGCAAGCAAAAGCCTTTATATATCATATTACTAAGTAACCTGACTATGCTTATCTGTAATGTGAAGTTCCACAAAATAATAATAAATATTCGGCTATTAAATCAGCGCTTTACAAATCATGGGTTACGTATACAGATGAAACCCTAGAAATGAGGGCCCTGCTCTTGAGAGCTTACAATTTTTGAGGAAGGGATATGACGCAGGAGGTCACCGTGCTTGTACAATGGTCCAGCCATTCTTTATCTGAATGCAGATGCAGAAATACAGTGGGTACGGAAATTATTTGGATCCCTTTTTTCACTTTGTTCAATTGCAGCCAATTGGCAAGATCAAAGATATTGTATTTCAAGATCAAGACCATTTACTTCTATGTGCTTATGGCCTTTGTTTACACAGCCTTGTGCATGGGAAGACTGCCTGAGCCACAAGTTATAGAGTGGAAGAGTGGATCCTATTGTTGTTCTTTGTGCCTCTGCAGTCTTGTATGTGATCCATAAGTAAGCAGAGCAGACACCCCGATGACACAAGGTACCTTGTTGTGGCCTGAGTATAAGATGCCTAGACATTCCTGTGCAAAAGGTCTAAAAGGCTGATGAAACGGTCTTTTAAGTGAAAATCTACAACTCTTAATGCTAATAAAACATAAAACTGCTTTGAGTAAAAAGTATACATTATGCATGGAACCATTTAGTGCTATTAATAGGTTGTATATAATTCAGAGGTGTTGGCTGTTCATCTCTGTAAGGGTTTTCCTTATTGAAAATACCCCGTTTATATGTCCTCCTTTTGTAAACTACATTCATCTTTTCTCAGTCAGTTCAGATACAAGTGTGACTGTTTTGTATACCTGATAGTAATAAACTATTTTGGCTGTGTAACTATAGAATGAAACATGATATTGGAAATGCTTGGAAACTCAGCAGATGCCTGCTGCTGTCATTCACTCTGTCTTGCCTGGTGACGCACATTTAACCCCTTATCACTGACACTAGTTTTCAGCTCAATGACCAGACTCGATTTTTCAAATCTGACATGTCTCACGATAATTGGTCATTACTTTGGAATGCTTTAACATATCCGGGTGATTTTGAGACTGTTTTCTCGTGACACATTGTACTTCATGTTAGTTATAAAATTTAAGTGATAAGTTTTGCGATTCGTTCTGAAAAAAAGTGAAAATTTGGCAAGTTTGTAAAAATTCTTCATTTTCCAAGTTTGAAATGTTCTGCTTTCCAGACAGGATGTAAAACTACCCAAAAATCTTGATAATTACCATTTACGGAATGTCTGCTTTATGTTGAGATATTTTATGCATCCTCTCATTTTTCTAGGATGTTATGAGGCGCAGAACTTTAGGTGCGATTTTTCTCATTTTCATGAAAATTGCCAAAACTCACATTCTGAGGTACAACTCAACTTTCAAGTGACTTTGAAAGGCCTAATTAATAGTAAAACCACATAAATTACCCCACAATAGAAACTTCACCCCTCAATGTATGTAAAACAACTTCTATTAAGTTGATTAACCCTTTTAAGTGTTTCACATGGGTTAAAACAATATGGACCTGCAATTTAGAAACTATGGAATTTTTTTGGAAAATACATTCATTTAGGCCAAACTGACAGTTTCAGAATAAATTAAATGATGAAACGCACTGCAACGTTTGATGCCCAATTCCTCCCAAGAGTACTGATACCACATATGTGGTGGTAAACTTCTGTATGGCGCACGGCCGAGTATAGAATGAATGGAGGCGCCATTCACAGCAGATTTGTATTGTCACATTGTACAACCTATAAATTTTTTTTTTTTTTTTTTTGGTAATGCAAATATATGAGGGCTTATTTTTTATTCATTTTGGGGGTCTATAGCTTATTCATGAGATTTTATTAACTATTTCAAGGGGGACAAAAACAAAATCATCAATTTTTATTTGGGATTTTTAGCATCCCCCCCCCCCCCCGCTCACCGTAACATAAAAATAAAATGTTATCTTTATTCTCTGGTACACTACGATTGTAGTAATATCACATTTATATAGTTTTTTCTTCTCTTTGCTCAATTTTCCTGAGCAAAACCAATATTGGAGAAAATCGCATTGTTTTTACTATTGACAACTTTTTAGGGCCATAACTTCTGTATTTTTCTGTTGTCAGACCTCGTTGAGGGCTTATTTTTTGCGAAAAGAGTTGTTCTTTTCAGTCATATCATATTAGGGAACACTTGATCACTTTTTAGAACATTTTTTGTGATGGTGTTTGAAAAATTGTATATTACGGGAAGTCTTTCGAGGGTTTTTTTTTTTTTTTTTACATTGTTCACCGAGCGGGTTCAAGATCGATTTAGATTTATTGTACCGATTGATACAGACGTGGTGATACCAAATATGTACGTGTTTTTGTACGTTATGTACGTTATTTGCATTTCATGTGTAACTCGGGAGGTTATGGGACTTTTTATTTTATTTAATTATATAATAAAATGATTTCATCCTTTTTTTTTAAACTTTTTTACATTTTCTACTTCTTGGCTTGAACAAGCGATGATCCGATCGCTTGTTCAAGCCAATACACTTGTATTGCAGTGTATAGTGAAAGTAACTGCGCATGCTCAGTTACTTACAGCCGGGTCCTGCCAGGAAGGCAGAACCCGGCGGGTAGAGGAGCTGTCACTCGTCGGAACCTGGGGATCGGATCCCCCGGTAAGCACACCGGGTGGAACGGGGGGGGGGGGCGATCCACGCCTACACGCCGCGGTCATGCTTGACCGCGGCGTGTAAGGGGTTAAACACCCGGGATCTGAGTTTTTTCCGTTCCCGGTTGTTAGTGCCGGGTCTGGGCTGTAAGATCACAGCCCGACACCGGTGAGACCCAGTGTCCCGAAATCAACTTCTGACGCGCCGCCGTAGAAAGGCGTACGCGTCAGAAGAAGTGTACCCTTAATGACCGCCGTAAAAAAGCCGATAGGGCGGTCATTGAGGAGTTAAATCATTTACTTTCATTTTGTATATTGGTCCTTTGTTAATTAATATCAAAGTATAGAGACCTATGGAGAGAGGGCTAGCAATACTGCTGTGGTACCCAAAACAGCCACTATAAGAAGTGTAAATTCTTTGCAGGATAGCTTGTGACAAGTAAACAATTCACAATTTCTGGGAACAACTGGCTTACGGCTGTCTGATCCACACAAATGTAAAATTAATAGCCTTGTGTAAGGACGAGTAATCCATTTAAACAGTTGGATATCCCCTTAATACTCCCCAATCATTCATTAACTTGCCTACTGTTAGACAAATTATTTTAAATGATTTCAGGAAATTGTGCAAGCAACATAATAACAACTAAAGATCTTGACAATTGAATGTTATCTGGGTATGCACTAGCGCTGATATATAATATATCTTGCAGGATTTTTTGGCTAAAACAACATGATTTATGTATGGAAGGTTAGATCTTACAAATAACAATATGAATCTTATAATATTTTATATAGTAAATTCTCATTGTTTGACTTATTTTCTTAGATTGCAAAAAATGGAAACAAAGGAGAGTAGTGCCTCAACTCCGCACTCAAATGTTGTGCCTATAAATAATATTTCTGTGCCTGTGAGTAATAGTCAGTTTGGCCAAAGTCAAGATCAAAAAAGAACTATAAAGAGTAAGTATACAATCCCTCCGTTAACAACTTCAGCTATACTATTCAGTTTTCAAGTATAAAAGACCTCTTCAGTTCTTTTCATCTCTATCATTGACTTGCTCTGGTTGTCATAATCTAATAAACTTTCAGATTGGAATAACCATATATACATTGGTTGTAGTTTTGGAAATGGGAATCTGTTGAAAGTTCACATGGATGTGGCTTTTTAAATGGCTGCTATTTATTTAGCAGTAGTTGATAATGTTAGAGTATGGTTGCACATTATAGGTAACAATACAGTTGTGCCAGCTTTTTAATGCTCAGTAAATGCCATCTAGATTGTACTTTTACATTAATGTACATTAACCTGTTAGTACTCTGGCTAGTCTCCTGAATTCAACACATTGTAATGCGTAAATTCACACGAACAGTTGTTCTTAACAGGTGGAAGCCACCAACCCGGCTTGCCAAATCTAAAAATGAGAATAGAAATGCATTGCAGTATGCCATATAACTAAAAATACATCTTGTTCTGTTTACCAGACTGTTTAGGAAGCTCACATGTGAAGCTTATATCTTTAATACATAAGGATAGTCCTAAATTTTAATATTGCCTATCATTTTAGGATAATTTTGTAACCAGAACTTCTAAATTTAATTGCTTGTAGATTGGGTCATGTTTTCTTCTAGTGATTATGAAGGTGATCAGACACAAGTGAAATACAAAGAAACCCATGATGTGAAATAGAAAAATTCAGAATATCGATTTGCATATATAAATCTTAAATATAAAGCATCAAGGTGTACATCTGTCACACATGTCACTGATTTTAATTTTACATGCTCACCTCTGGATATGTGGTTTAACATGTGACTATAGAACACGGCCGGAATAAGGGGGGGGCCTCCCGGGGCTTGAGCCCCGGGCCCCACCACTTCGCCTTTAAAAGGGCCCCCACCAAATTGGGGCGATTCGGGCGGTCGCATGACCGGGCGCCGTGGGCCGTATCCCGCCGATGTGTCTGCCTTTGGTCTATGGCAGAGCGAGGGAACAATGAGTTCCCTCGCTCTGCCATAGACGATTGAATGTAAATAAAGATGGCGGCGTGCATCATGGGAACGATTGAAGGTGAGAACAATTTCAGTATTTTATCTAGGTCTGTATATAGTTATTATTGGGGGATTGTATATATTTATTATGTGTGTGGGAGGTGTATGCTATTATTGCTATAATCTGCATATAGTTATTATAGAGGGGGGTGTATATAGTTGTTCTAGGGGGACTGTATGTAGTTAGAGGGGGGGGCACTGTATGTAGTTGTTAGAGGGGGAGGGGCACTGTATGTAGTTAGAGGGGGGGGGCACTGTATGTAGTTGTTAGAGGGGGGGCACTGTATGTAGTTAGAGGGGGGGCACTGTATGTAGTTGTTAGATGGGGGAGCGCACTGTATGTAGTTGTTAGATGGGGGAGCGCACTGTATGTAGTTGTTAGATGGGGGAGCGCACTGTATGTAGTTGTTAGATGGGGGAGCGCACTGTATGTAGTTGTTAGATGGGGGAGCGCACTGTATGTAGTTGTTATAGGAGCTGTATATGGTGGTTGCTGGGGGGGCTGTATATAGTTTTTTGTTGTTCCCTGTCTCTAGTACATTCAGTGGGGGCCTCCGC
Organism: Engystomops pustulosus; assembly: GCF_040894005.1. Lineage (NCBI taxonomy): Eukaryota > Metazoa > Chordata > Amphibia > Anura > Leptodactylidae > Engystomops > Engystomops pustulosus. The sequence continues at coordinate 138,553,886 of NC_092413.1, read as the reverse complement.
CATATTTTGTGCCCAGGGACCCCCACCAAGCTTAATCCGGCCCTGCTATAGAATATTAGGCATTGCATTCATGGTTGACTCGATGGCTGCCAACAAGGCCAAAGTATTACCCCTGAACTCTTGTGCTAGACCTTTAATATGAGGTGTTGGTGCTGGGCCCCCTCATCTCTAATTACAATACGTCAACAATCCTGGGTGCACATGATGCATATTATATAGATTTTATACAAATCCTTAGGAAGATGACTGCAGAAGAAACTGATTTCTGCTGCGGACTTATGATTCATATAATGTACCTTTTTTGCTTTAGGTTTTATTTTGGAATACAATCTTTGCTATGCAATGCAAAGGTTGGGCCTCTCTCCATACAGCAGCAAAAGCAAGAGCATCCTGGTTTCTGTTTCTTGTGGCATGACCACTGACTTAGTAAATTCTGTAGCGGTTTTGCATAATGTCTGAGATGTAGCTTTTGTTGTGTATTTTTTATTTTTCAATTTCTCTCGGCACATTCATCAAGGTCAAACCATAAGAACAGTAAGAATATTGTCAACTGTCACAATTTTTTCCACTTGGAAAGCCTTTTTTCCCCACAGGGCTTTCCCCTTGACGGCCAACATGGAGGTTGTCTTGCACTCCCTGTTGGGACAGGAAGAGAGTGGGTAAAAGTCCCTCCCACTGGCCTCCCGTCGGTGTATTCCTGTCCCTAAAGGGATGGGGTGAGAGAGCCTCCTCTCCCTCGGGTGAATATATTCAGGGTTTACGCTCTTTGCATGGAGTTCACCAGTGGGGTCTCCCCTCGTTCAGCCTCAGTCTTTCCTGGGCTTCTCGGGGCCTAGGAATCCCTTGCTTGATTTATCCCTGCATGCCCTACAATACTGATACTTCTGGTCTATGGCCATTGACACACTTCTGGCGCTTGACATGTCGTCACTGGAACTCAAAGATCTGGAAGTGGGATGGCCAGAAGATGCCACCCTTGATCACGGTCTGTAAGTTCTAAAGTGGGTGCATACATCCCGATCTCAAGTTTTTTTGTGTGTCCTCCTCCTTCTCTCTCTCCTTCCCAACTGTCCTGTGCTTTCTGGTTATTGGTATTCATGGCTGATGCGTCTGACCTCATGTTCCTACCCTCTAGTGATCATATAAGTCTTGTTAGTGGTGGTGCTGTCCCCCTGCTCCTACTCCACCTGATCGGCTGCTGTTTTTTATGAAGGACTTCTGAACGAAGATGATGATCCCCCCCCCCCTTTTTTTTTTTTTTTAACGTGAGCAACCACCGTTATCTTAATGCTTCATATGCAAGTCTTATTAGGGTTGTGATTGGACAACTTGTAGCTTGCATTTTGCAAGGGGAATGGAGTCGGGGATCCTTTACTAAGAATTGTTGTATAGATATGTGCATTATATGCATTGGCCTCATGCCCAATATAGATTTATCCTTCTCCCTCTCCTCATCTCTGTCTAGGAAGTGCAATAAGTGTGGGGCTAAGATACCGAAAAAGGAGACAACGTCCTTTTTGGAGAGCCTTATTAGACAAGAAGTCCAATTTTCCAAATCTGAACAGTGACCTTGCTAAAGCATCAAAGCCAAGGCTCGATTCGGGGGACTCTGATGAAGGTTTCCGATCGGGCCTTGGATGATCCTACCCCTAGCACATCAAGGAGAACTAAACTGAAGTATTTTTTTCTCTGCATAAGACTTGGATCAGCTTCGGAAAGCAATCTGGGATACTCTGGATATTTAAGATGCGGTTGAGACAAAGATGATTCAAGGCAAATTGTTTGGTGGTCTAAATTTTCATTGATGGGCAACAGATCTCTATTTGGGAGATACTGTTGGAGGAATGGAAAGAATCGGTGGTTGCAAATTCCTAAAGAATTCAAAAATTACCTACTTTGACCCCTCTGAAATTAAGAGTTGGGACCAGGTCCCTAATGTGGATATTTTGGTTGTTAACAAATAATCTGACATTTGAGGATTCAGCAGACCCTACTCTACTGGCTTGGTCAGCTTGAAGACCATATCAAGGAGTGAACTAATTAGACAGAATCCTGGAATCCAGTCCTAAAAACTGCTTCAGGTTTCGGGTAGAAAGCTTAAAAATGGTGGCAATAAAGGAGCACTCCATTCCAGCTATAAGAGCATTAGGGTTGGATCCGTGGAATGGGGATGTCCATTCAAATGTTTGTTTGCCAAGGATTTTGACGAGATCCTGGACAAGGCAGCATCAGCAAAAGGGTTCCCCGAGCAAAAAGGGGGAAGGCTTTCTCTCTTGTTTTTTTAATTTTCTTTCTCTCCAGTGGTCCAGTATTACTTAGAGCAAATTGGTCCTTTCCCTCATGGAAACTGGGTTATCATATAGAGTGGGAAAGTCCTCCTCCTCGAAGGTTCTCAATCTCAAGACAACCCTGACCTCAGCTATGGGAAAATATTCTCCCTCTCCTTTCTATGATTGTGGTAACCAGAGTTCCCCCACCCAAACATGTTCAGGGTCCTTATTCTGCTTTCTTCCTGCTCCAAAAGCCCAATGGATCCTTTGGCTCGCTATCAATGTATAGAAGCTAAACACCTTGCCTTGATATAAGATTCAGAATGGAATCTGAAGTCTGCAACCCATATATAAGGATGTCTTTCTGTTCCTTGGACCTAAAAGATGCTTATTATCATGTTCCCCTCCATCAGGATTCTCAAAATTTCCTGAGGTTTACGGTAGTGTCTCCAAAAGAGTAAGTGGTGCATCCTCAGTTCTAGTGTCTCCAGTTTGGAAAAGACTTGTGGGGCTGAATAAATCCCAAAGTGATGCTGTAAGAGGTGAAAGTCCCCAGGAAGGTGCATCCTGCTAGTCCTTTACCGAGAGGATGACTTTCTTATCCCATCAACAAAGTTTTAGATTTTCTGGGTTTCCTAGGGTGGCTAGAAAATTATCAGAAATCAGATCTGGTCTCTTCACAATCAAAGGTGTTTCCTGGGATTCAACATCTCAACTTTCCTTTTTACCTCGGGACAATAAGTTGAGAATCCATCCCTATCCAGAAATTACAGAAGATCAGGACATGTTTGACCAGGAATGCTATGAGGCTCTTGGGCCTCATGACCTTATTAATCCAGTGCTTGGCTTGGTGCCAAAGCCATTCAAGAGTCCTCCAAACTTGGGTATTGAAGACTTAGAACAGAAGAGCCAGGTTCCTAGATGTAAGAGTCACAATACGATCCTGAGTCAAAGTCTTCCTGTATTGGTGGCTAAAGTCAGACAACCTGAAGAAGAGTATACTGGCAGCCCTGGCCAATAATGAAGATTCAGACAGACGCAAGCCAAATGATCTGTGGGGCGCTTGTTACATTCAGGGGACCTGGTCTTGGACCTCCGAACCTATTCCATCAAATATGTGAGTTGAAGGCTGCCTGGATAGCTCTTCTAACTTTGTCATAACTTCATCCAAGACTAAAAGACTTAGCGTTGATATTGTGTCCCTATGCTGCGTTTTGCCATGTATCTAGGCTTCTTCTGTGGCAATGGCATCCCGGTCGGTGGCCATCTTATTGCTGTCATGAAGATTGAAAGAACAATTATCCAATTAGAAGCAAGTAGGCATCAGATCTTGTTGAAAAGTGTCTGAAGGATAAGAGTGTAAGTCATTGTTCATGAATACAATTAGATTTTTTGTAAAGTTTTATAGTCCTACATAGCTCAGGTCTTAAGAAATATTAAATATGAATAACAACTGAGCAGTAATTGGTTAGATTGCAAAAAGGCAAACCCAAAATGTAGACATTTTTCATAATGGCAGATTGATGTTCAAAGAAATATTTTAAAAATCATTAAGCTCTGGCTTCAGGCTTGTTTGCTTCAGAGAAACTACCAAAACTGATAAATTATTTTCCCTAAGTCCCAGGGAAGGGGCATGGGGTCTGGACTCTTTCCAAAAATTAGCTTATACCTTTCCTCCCTTACCCCTGATTGTAAAAGTCCTCCAAAACCTGTCTTCCTTAAGCATCAGGCTTGTTGCAATGCATCATCATAAATTGTTTTTAAAAGTCCTTTGAACCCATGTCTGTTATTAAAACATCAGACTTCTGACTAATAGCCTTCCTAATAGCCATCACCTCTGCCAGGAGATTGCGTGAGCTGAAGGGACTGTCTTTTCATGAACCATATTTAACAGTGATGTATCATAAAATCGCCCTTAAATTAGATCCAAACTTCCTCCCTAAAGTATTGTCAGATTTCCACAGGAGTGAAGAAATCTTTCTGCCCTCCATCTGGGACCACCCACCACCATTCACTTCTAATTTAGTTTCCGTAAGTTCACCATGATGGCCCTGCATTTAACCCTCCCATGTTTCAATTGGCTGTTTTTAGTATATTTTATGCAAAGCTAACATTTGTGAATAAAGAACCTTATATCATCCTTTCATTGTGGTTGTTTGGTAGTCACTAGTGGGAGGGGCTTTTACTGTCAGTCTCCCTCCCTTCCTTCATGTGGGCCGTCGTGTTGGATACGGAAATGGAATTATCAGTGACTTCTCATTCTGTTTTGAAGTGATGCACTTCAAATCTGTATTGAAGTAGCCTCATAATTCTTCCCAGATTGATGCCTAAACCTGCAAACTGAGAAAGCTTCTGCTTTTATAGAGGTGGTCATGCATACTGATGAACAATAAATTTAAGACCTTTAATTCGCAACACCTGGCTACTACATAATCTAATAATTCTACATACTATTATAAGTGGCCTTTCATATTGACAGTGTAGTTTTGTCTTTTGTTCATCTGAAACTGTTATTACTTTATTTTTATAACATTTCCCGGTCTGTGTTCAGCAGGTTCTGTTCCCCCTTCCATTATGAAATGTGGAAATATAACCCTCCATTCTTGGTTTGTTACGCTCTTAGGTCCCATGCACACAACCGTATAAAAACGCCCTAATATATAGCCATGTATACGGCCAGAATATGGCCCCATGCATTCCAATGGGCAACACGGCCATCCATGTACATGGCGATATTGTCCACCATACCGTAAGGGAGCCGTATAAAAATATAGAGCATGTCCTATTTTCCACCATATTTCTGTTCCGTACAGCCCAATGAGAAGTCAATGAGAATGTACAAAACACAGGCTTAGGCTACATTCACACGGCCGCATGAAAAAGGCTGTATCCGTACCGTTTTTTTACGGCTTACATACGGCCACATTCATTTCAATGGACAATACTTCCAACAATTTATATTGCAGTTTTTGACACTGTAGCATATCGTACCTTATACTAGCCATATAAAAATATAGAGCATGTCCTGTTTTCTCATGTATTTCAGTTCCGTATGTCCTAGAAGTCTATGGGGATGTATAAAATACAGGTTACATACGTGCTGCATATGGATGAAAAACGTCATGTAAATACGGGACTGGAGAAATCATACGGTCGTGTGAATGTAGCCTTAATGCGTGCTGCATACGGTTGAGAACTATATATACGTGCAGTATCCAGAACCAGAGGGAAGTGGATTCTGTCGGTCACCAAGCAATTGCTAGCCCACCGTATTTTATACAGATACGGGGCAGATACAGTGCAATACGTTGCCATACTGTTGCAATATGTCCCCTTTTTACGGCCAGAATACAGCCGTGTATACAGAACAGAAGACCATACGGTCGTGTGCATGAGCCCTTAGTGATACTTTTGAAACAATATTTTTCAAAGCAGTTAAATTTTTATACATATTCCTATTCTAGAAATAGCACCAATGATGGCGAAATCCATGCGAGCTTTCAAGAACAGAGTAGGACCAAGATGAATTTTCACAATTTACTTTTCTTCAAATCTGCCATTTAAGTTTGAAAGATAAAATATCCTTTTATGACTGGATCCTCAAACGTTGCACTTGTATGTACATTTTGGTGTGTATTGTATTCTAATAAAGTAAAATGTTAAAGTAGAAAATCTGTGAAATGTATTTAATTGCATATTTTCAAATGTCAGATTATTTTTTTTTTATTTGAATCTGTGGTAAACCTAAAACATAGTAAATGAGCCCCTAAGTGTTGCAGATTGTACTTTCATTGGACTGTTTGTCTTTTTCAGGGATCGTACAACTTGGACAGGTATTTAACAGGCATCTGCGCTGGGATTGTGTCGCAAGCGATAGGTTTTTGGCCCCATTATGTTTCAATGTTCTTCTAACTGTGCTTTGAAAAGAATAGTGTATATATCTGACTTGCGTTATTTGGTACAATCTCTAGTCTCCGATTTTGATGGTATATTTATATTTCCTTTAATGAAGGAGAATTTAAGCGCAAATATTTTTTTCATATTCTGATTTTTATAGAAATTTTCCTTTTTCAAGGGCTGCGCTAAGACATTTTGATTTTAAACTTGGTATATACCTAGCATTTAAATGGGAACCTGTCGCTAGCTTTTTTACTACTAACCCAATTTGTGGCTGGTGGTATTCTGGAAATGCTCTTTCTGGAATTCCCTCATTTTTATGTTAAATCCCACCTATTTACCTACAAAAAAAATCCACCCTGAAGTCATAAGTGTCAGGCTCCAGGGGTAGTGGACCGACTGGACCACCTCTGATGATGACTTAAGTCGACACCTGAGACCGGAGTCTAAGTGGCACCTGGTTTTCACCAGAGCAAAGCGTGTTGGACTTGCTGCAGCGTGGTACCACCAGATCGTTCCACAGGTGTGACTTGGTCAGCCATGGCAGCCAAGGCGAGGTACAGAAATGGAAGGCGGTTTAGTGGTCGGGGACAGGCAAGAGGTTAAGGTAGGCGGCAAAGGTTCAGGGTCGGAGGCAGAGCAGAAGGTCCGGGCTAGCAGTGGAGGAGCCTAAACGGGAGCAGGTCCGGGGTCACAATGGGAGATCAATACACAGATACGCTGCAAAGGAACAAACTTTCTCAATGGCATAAAGCACGAAGATCCAGCAGGGGTTGCTGGGAGAAACTGGCTCTTTAAATTTTCTGAAGCCGGCATGTGCGTGCTGGGAGACTGGGACATGTGCACACAGTCGCCGGATGGGAGGAAGGAACGGGGACTTGTAAGCGACTGCAGTGGGGTGCTGTGGAACATGGGGCATCATGGGTGAGCCCAAGATGTGGGTCACAGGAGCACCTGTGACAATACCCCCAACGGCCTCCCCCTCTTCTTAGGCTGGATGATTGTCTGCAGGAGGCTGTGGTCTGGAATATTATTCTCTGTTCTCAGGATCTTTCCTATGACCCGAACACCTTTTAGTCAACCAAGAAGAACCGCTTACATCTGACTGTTTTCATATCTAGGATCTCCTTTACCTCGATGACTTAGGTGGAGTCGGCCTCAGGAGCAGGAGGAGGTACTTACAGGGAAAAGCAGTTCAGGTTTGAGTAACAAGACATGAGAGGAGTTTGGGATGCGCATGGTGGGAGGAAGGCGCAGTTTGTAGGCCACTGGATTGATGCGCCTCAGAACCTTGAAGGAACCCAGGAAACCTAGGACCAAGTTTATAGCCAGAGACCTGCAGTTGGACATACCTGGAAGACGACCAGAATTTGTCACCTGAAGAGAAGATAGGAGGAGGCCTGTGTTTCTTATCAGCCTGGAACTTAGTTTGAGCAGAAACCTGTAGCAGGGAAAGGCGAGTCTGCTCCCAAATGGACTTCCGATCCTGTACCAACTCCTCAACAGCAGGGTCATCCGAGTACACAGGCAGAGGAAAAGGAGGGTGCGGATGCAGTCCATAATTGATAAAGAAAGGTGCTGAGCTGGCAGATGCAGAATCCAGGGAGTTCTAGGAAAATTCCGCCCATGGCAACGGAGTGGACCTGACAGGCCAACACAAAATGGCGGAAATAGCAGCCTAGAGTCTGGTTAACTTCTTCCGTCTGTCAACCACAGTCTAATGGTCAGGTGGAAAGAAAGTCCAAATTTACTTTAAGCTGGTTACTCCGGGATCGCCAGTATTTGGAGAATAACTGAACCCTCCAATCTGAAATAATGTGCTGTGGAAATCCATGGAGCCAGAAGATGTGATGGAAGAACAGACTGGCAAGATGTGGAGCGGAGGGCAGACCTGGCAGAGGAATAAAATGGAACATTTTTGAAAAATGGTTAGTTACCACCCAGTTAACGGTATTGCCCATGGAAGGTCCGTGATGAAGTCCATAGCCAGGTGAGACCATGGGCAGCTGGGTATCGGCAATGGCAAAAGACAACTAGCAGGCTTGAGACTTGATGGCTTATTCCGGGCACAGGAAGCCACGAAGTCCCGAACATCCTTGGCCAGATCTGGCCACCAGTGGAATCGGAAAACAAGGGCAACAGAGCGCTGCACCCCAGGGTGCCCAGCCAGATGTAAGCAATGTCAGACTTTTCTTCCATAGAGCCAGTCTGACGACGGTCTTGCCAGGAGGTAGTTGACGAAGGTCCACTGGAGTGGCCAGAACTAGTCGCTCAGGAGGGATGATATGCTGAGGAGCCAGGTCCTCCCCAATAACATCTGAGGCACGAGAGAGGGCGTCGGCCTTGATGTTCTTTTCCTGTTTCAATTTCCTTATACATTTCTGTCCGGCTGAGAAGAAGAGTGACCAATGGGCTTGTCACAGATTGAGTCGCCGTGCAGTCTGGAAATAGAGGTTCTTGTAATCTGTGAAGATGCAAACCAGAAAATGAGTTCCCTCCAGAGGGCAATGCCACTCTTCTAAAGCAAGTTTAATCGCCAATAGTTCCCGATCTCATGTGGAGTAATTCCTCTCTGCGGAGGAGAAATTCTTTGAAAAGAAAACACTCGTAAGAGTTCGGCCTTTAGGCCCATTCTGAGTAAGCACTGCTACTGCTCCTACCGAGGAGGCATCAACCTCCAGATGGAAAGGTTTCTCTGTATCTGGCTGTGTGAGTAGAGGGGCTTAGGCAAACAATCTTCAGCGACCTGCGGCCAGAGTTGGGGATTGGCACCCTTCTTGGTGAGTGCCACGATAGGAGATGCCAGAGAGGAGAAGTGCAGAATAAACTGCTGGTAGTAATTTGCAAAGCCTAGAAATCTCTGTTTTGCACATAGTCCTACCAGACGAGGCCATTGAAGAACAGACAACTTGGCAGGATCCAACTAGAGGCCTCTGTCAGAGATAATATAGCCACAGAAAGGAAGACTCCGCTGGTGAAATTGGCACTTTTCCAGCTTGGCATAGAGGCGATTGGTCCTTTAGACGACTAAGGACTTGACGTACGTGGGACTAAAGATCCGGAGAGAACACCAGAATGTTGTCAAAATAGACGTTGATGATTTCTTGAAAAACGGCTGGTACATTGCAAAGTCTGAACGGCATTACCAAATGCTCAGTGTCCATCGCAAGTGTTAAAGGCAGTCTTCCACTTGTCACCCTTGCGAATACGGATGAGATTGTAGGCCCCACGAAGGTCCACTTGTGAAAAGACCTTGGCTCCACGCAGGCTGTCACACTGCTCTTGGTGACCCATATTTTTTGATCCCGAAGAAGCCTGCATTGGCTGGAGAAGAGGATTTATGTGTGAACCCTCTTCTGCGATTCTCTTTGATGTAGTCTGACATTGCTGTGGTTTCTGGCACATAGTGTGGGTACACCTGGCCCTGAGGAGGAGATGTACCCTTACCCAGATCAACAGGGCAGTCGTAGGGATGGTGCGGAGGCAAAGTCTATGCTGACGTTTTTTCAATGAAGTAAAATCCTGGTAGCAAGCTGAAAGACCCTACAGAGGCTTGGGAACAACAGAAGAGACCAAGACGGGTACTGGATAATTAACCACCATGCAGCGAGACTGGCAATCTGGTCCCCAACAAAGAATCTCACCTTTCTTCCAGTTAAGGGCAGGTGCATGGAGCTGCAACTATGAAAAGTCCAACAGGATTGATGAGTTGGAATGAGGCGGCACATAGGACAGTTTATCTTTTATGTAAAGCTCCAGATTGCAGGGAAATGGTCTCTGTGCGGTACCGGACCAGAGATGAACAGGGACTTCTCGAGGAGGACCACTGGGACGTGATACTGGGAGACCAGTGCAGCATCCACAAAGTTCTCCGCAGTTCCAGAGTCCAAGAAAGCAGAAACCTGAAACTGGCTACCAGTGCTGAAGCTGAAGAACACGTGAATGTTCAGGGGTGGAGAAGCTTTGCTCTCTCCTAGGGATGCTTCTCCCAAGAACCTTAGGTGTGGGCATTTCCCAGACGCTGAGGACTGACAGGACAAGCCCTAAGGAAATGTTCTGGACTGGCATAATACAAAGAGGTCCTCCTGACGTCACCTGGAATGTTCCTGGGGTCTATCCACTTGCATAGGTTCATCTGCAGCGGACCTGGCAGGAGGCTGAAGCGGTCTTTGGAAGGCAGGAACCAAGTGGGGCAAAAGTTAGACCCGGGCTTGTTCGAAACGTTGCTCCCCAGTGCGCTCTTTAAACTGGAAACTAAAAAAACGACACACTTGGACTACAGCAGTAGAAAAAGTGTATAGAAAATGCCAGCTCGCCCCCGGGTGAAGTTGCCAGTGCATGTTCCTCAAAAACGGTCCGGAACTCAGTTAGGAACTCTGTGAGAATAGCCGTGACAGAGTTGTTCCTGTCTCAGCGGAGAGAAGCCCATGCCAGGGACTTACCAGAGGAGGCTGATGCTGAATGCCACCTTAGACTGTTCCGTGACAAATTGAGATGTCTGGGAGCACTGGGAAATGAAGCCCATACACAACTTGGGGTCCCCATCATACTGTGATGGCATGGAGAGTCTCCGCCTAGGTTCAGTGGCAGGCAGTGGAGCTGCAGGAGCTTGACGCTGTTAGTGAGTATCCATCAGTTGCTGCAACATGGTGGTGACTTGACCAAGCTGTTCACACTGCGCGGCAATCTGCTGGACAACAATGGTGGTAAGAACAGCCTGTTAAGACAGCGGGACCTGAGCGGAGTTCATGACCAGATCTTGCTGTCAGGCTCCAGGGGCAGGGCCGCCGATAGGGCAGTACAACTGGTACTGCCCTATGGGGCCCGGACTCTAAGACACTAGGGGGGGGGGCCCGCAGGGCCGCATCTGCCATGAGCAGAGCCGGATCATCATTGGCGCTATTGGAGCGCTAGCGCCGGGCCCCCGGATCCGGATTTATTGGTTGGGGGCCCCCGGCCTGGCGCTCCAATAGCGCCGATATTCATGCTCCTGCTGGGGCCCCGGCAGGCCCCGACACTCTCCACGGTAGACGGGCAGGGACCTCCGTCCGTCCGGACCGGAAGCTCCTGCCCGTCACTGTATAGTGCTCGATGCGGCCGGAAACGGCCGCTCGAGCACTATTACTGGAGCGATGTGCGCCGGGGTTGTCTTCCGGCCACATCGCTCCATGAATTAGGATGCGCGGCCGCGCGATGACGTCATCACGCGGCCGCGCACCCTTTCCTGCCTGGCCGCGGGCTGAAGAAAGAAGATGTGGGAGCCTGAGGTGAGTACGAGTTTTTTTTTTTTTTAAATCAAATAGCAGTAAAAACATGGTGGGGGCTTATTAAAATATGGGGGCAGAACATTATATAATTCATGGTGGGGGAGGAGGCAGCATATTAAATAATTCAGTGTGGAGGGGCAGCACATCATTTAATTCCTTGTGGGGGGGCAGCACATCATTTATTCCATTGTGGGGGGGCAGCACATCATTTTATTCCATTGGGGGGGGGCAGCATATCATTTATTCTATTGTGGGGGGGGGGGGGCAGCATATCATTTAATTCATTGTGGGGGGGGGGGGCAGCATATCATTTAATCCATTGTGGGGGGGGCAGCATATCATTTAATCCATTGTGGGGGGGGGGGGCAGCATATCATTTAATCCATTGTGGGGGGCAGCATATCATTTAATTCATTGTGGGGGGGGGGCAGCATATCATTTAATTCATTGTGGGGGGGGGGCAGCATATCATTTAATTCATTGTGGGGGGCAGCATATCATTTAATCCATTGTGGGGGGGGCAGCATATTATTTAATCCATTGTGGGGGGGGCAGCATATTATTTAATCCATTGTGGGGGGGGGGCGGCATATCATTTATTCCATTGTGGGGGGGCAGCACATCATTTAATCCATTGTGGGGGGCAGCATATTATTTAATCCATTGTGGGGGGGGGGCGGCATATCATTTATTCCATTGTGGGGGGCAGCATATTATTTAATCCATTGTGGGGGGGGGCAGCATATTATTTAATCCATTGTGGGGGGGGGGGGGCGGCATATCAATTAATTCATTGTGGGGGGCAGCATATTTATTCCAGCATATCATTTAATCCATTGTGGGGGGGGGGCAGCATATCATTTAATTCATTGTGGGGGGGGCAGCATATTTATTCCAGCATATCATTTAATCCATTGTGGGGGGGGGGCAGCATATCATTTAATTCATTGTGGGGGGCAGCATATCATTTAATTCATTGTGGGGGGCAGCATATCATTTAATCCATTGTGGGGGGGGCAGCATATCATTTAATCCATTGTGGGGGGGGGCAGCATATTATTTAATCCATTGTGGGGGGGGGGGCGGCATATCATTTATTCCATTGTGGGGGGGCAGCACATCATTTAATCCATTGTGGGGGGCAGCATATTATTTAATCCATTGTGTGGGGGGGGGGGGGGCAGCATATTATTTAATCCATTGTGGGGGGGGCAGCATATTATTTAATCCATTGTGGGGGGGGCGGCATATCATTTAATTCATTGTGGGGGGCAGCATATTTATTCCATTGTGGGGGGGCAGCATATCATTTAATCCATTGTGGGGGGGGACGGCATATCAATTAATTTATTGTGGGGGGCGGCATATCATTTCATTCCTTGTGGGGGAGGGGGCGGCATATCATTTTATTCATTGTGGGGGGGCAGCATATCATTTCATTCCTTGTGGGGGGCAGCATATCAAATAAATCATTGTGGGGGGGGGGGGCAGCATATCAATAATGAGGGGATGTGTTCTATGTGGGGTAGCGTGCGGTCACTTGTGTTGTGAGGGTTATTTAGGAGCGCAGTGTTGTTATCCAGGAGACTTTATACTGTAAGTGACTGTGGTATTTTTAGGGACGCCGGGTGGAGATGCTGCACGGAGCTGAAGATATACAGCTGTGAATTCACCTGTGATACGTCATGGATTGGAGAACCCGGAATAAAGTCCTCCTGATGGAAGAGATTGTCATCTATAAGGTACTAGATGCCACTAATGACTCCCAGATCCTGTAGTCAGTCACACAGTGTCAGGGAGCTGTCTGTAGGGATGTTAATTGTTAGTAAAGTTTTCAGCATTTTCTGAACAGGTAGCGGAATTTGATAAAAGATTTTGCAAATCTGAAAGTAAGAAGACTGATTGCTCCGTGAATCTGAATTTGCGGTTACTTTGCCAAGATCTAGCTGATGTGGCTTCAGGCCAGAGTATAGTTTGTAGAACATGGTCCTTGCTGACCGCGTCACAAGGACTGCACCCTAAGCCAGTTATAATGCAAGGAATTCCACAGTGCTTGGAGTGGCAGTGCACTGTAAAGACAAACGATGTCATTACAGTTCACTGCAGCTCCAAGTGCTCAGAGCTCCCTGCATCATATATGGGTTATGATGTGAGAAGTGCAGTCCTTGTGATGCAGTCAGCACAAGGACCATGTTGCACCAACTGTACAGGGTCGCAGGGTGACGTAAAGAGCCCTTAGGTGCACTGGAGCACCCCCACTGGTAATTAACACAATTCTTTATTAAAACATTAAAAGATAGTGGCGGCCCTAGCAATTGCACTTTATAATGTTATATTTGTTATATGTTGTCTGTTAAACACTTTTATATGTTTACTGTTCACCATGCTTTAGTTTTTGATGCCATATTTGCACTATAATAAATATACTTGACCAAAAGTATGACTCCTATTGGCAATCTACCAGAAGAGTGTGCCTTGTCGTAGCAACAGGCCTCAAACCCTGTTTGTGAAAGGTCACTGCGGGGGGCAGGAGGCTTGTTCGGTTTTGGGGTGTGTTGGGGCCCAGACACTTTTGCTGTATGGGGCCCCGAATTTCCTGATGGCTGCCCTGTCCAGGGGTAGTGGACTCGCTGGACCACTCTGGACGATGACGTAAGCCAACACCTCGGACTGGAGTCTTAGTGGCACACGATTTCTATCAGAGCCCGCTGCAAAGCAGGTTGGACTTGCTGCGGCGTGGTACCACCAGGTTGTTCCACAGGTGTGACTTTACCTTCCATTTCTGTACCTCGCCTTGGCAGCCAGCGCGGACAGTTTAGCGGTCGGGACAGGCAGGAGGTTAAGACATGCAGCAAAGGTTTAGGGTCTGAGGCAGAGCAGAAGGTAAGGACCAGCAGTGGAGGAGCGTAAATGGGAACAGATTCGGGGTCACATCGGGAGATCAATATACAGATACACTGCAAAGGAAAAACTTTCTCGATTGCATAAAGCACGAACATCTGGCAGGGGATGCTAGGAGATGCCGGGTTTTAAGTGGTGCGCTTTCCCTTTAAACCTTCTGAAGCCCTAGGAGACTGGGACGCGTGCACATGGTCACTGGACGGGAGGCAGAAACTGGGACAGGTAGGCAACTGCAGTGGGGCGAAGGGGCACACTGAGGATCACGGGTGAGCATGCGGCCCAAGATGTGGGTCGTGGGAGATCCTGTGACAATAAGCATAATGAGCTGAGAAGAGTGAGAGAACTAACTTTTAGAGTCTGGAAGGGGAACATCACTTCACTTGAGATACCCTGGGCTTTATAGCAGCTAGTATCATTTGAAAAAATTATTGATCTTTCAACTTGCATAAAGCTTTGTGGTTTTAGCTCACAACCTGAGATAAAGACTGTCAAAGATAAAGATTTATTTGTGTCAATCATTAAACCAGTGCAGAGTATAACTATACAGCTCTCTGCTGCCTCAGATTAATCATGGTGTCTGATGCTGGATGATTAATCTGGTGAGTGGTACTTTGCACCTTTTGCATTGAAACCCTGCTAACTAAAAGCCATAAAAGCAGCAGCTAATTTCGCTATATGCCGATAACATTCTCCTTACAATGCTAGAACCTGAGTTTGCTTGAATCCGTAATGGACATCATTGTGGATTTTGGTAGGGTGTCCTTTTATAAGCTCGGTATACAGAAATTTTAAAAGCAAAATATAACTTGGATTGGCAGGTCTTGTCAGTTTAAATATTT